>NC_056736.1:422174072-422431572 GCF_019279795.1 Protopterus annectens
GTAAATGACACTAGCTGGCTGACTGCATTTGTAGGAAGCTTGTTCAGCTACAGTGCAGACACACAGAGGAGGCTAACTGTTGCAACAAGACAGCATGAAGAGATGTAGACAAGCACCCAAGTATCAGTTTTGGGTGATGTAGTCATAGATTGCATATGCGACCTATGCAGGGGTCTTTTACGTGGACTGTGAATGTCTCATTTCCCCAGGCTGTCATAAGATAGTTCACAGGCTAAGGACATTCGCAATGCCTTCTTCAGCTATGTCCAAAATCTTAAAGGTAACGCACAGTGTGTGCTGAAATGGTGGTGTATGGTACCAGCTTCGCCGATCAGCGTGACATACCAAATCTACTGGCTGATAAATTCAGCTCAAACTTCACACCTCCCCCCAGTTCCACCAGATGAAATCCCCTCCAGCATACTCCCCCCAACTGTTAACAGAGGTCACGTGCTGGCAGAACTTTCTAAAGCCGAGAACACCACCTCTTTGGGTCTCAACAACATTAGTCATTCCCCTCCACAAGGGTAGACCATCACCTGACCCAGGGAACTATTTACCCATCAGTCTAACAAGCCTAATACGCAAAGGCGTAGAACGAATTATCATGGAAATGATAAACAAGGACAGTGACAACCTTCAGACACTGGACCCTTCCCAGTTTGGCTTTGTTAAGGGAAGGTTGTGCTTTGCCTGCTTAACTTGATAGACTTCTTTGAAAGGGGCACCAAGGCAACTGATAAAGGTAAAATATTGCATACTCTGTGTCTTGACCTGACCAAGGCATTCAATACAATACACCACTCAAGCATTGTTGAGAAGTTGTCTGAGCTAGGCATAAATCTTTACATAACTCATTGGATTGCCAGCTGGCTCTTAGACGTGACCCAGGAAGTCAGGATTTGTGAGACTGTCTCCACCAAGAGACTAGTCACCAGGGCTCTGTACTGGGCCTCCTCCTGTTTGACATCTACTTCTCAGAAGAGATTTATTTATTTATTTATTGGCATTTGTTAACCAGGTTAGTCCAACTGGGATTTTGTCCCATTTTCAATGGAGACCCAAAGAGAAAAGCTCCAGAAAGTACAGTATATAATTACAGTAAGAAAACAAGTACTACAATCAATAATAGCAAACAATAATAAGAAATAAACTGCACATGAAGATTATAATTGAAAGAAAAAATAAATTGAATTTTTTTTTTCTTCTTCTCATGACAAATTCTTTGTTACTGTACAATGAGGGAGAGTCAAGAGTGTATGAATAGGATCGTGTGAATAGGATCAACTGAGAGTGATGTGAGTGTGGGGGGAGGGGAGAGCTATGTAGGGTCATAGCAGGGACAGGTGCTGGAGTTGAGTAAATGTGTCTTCAGTTCTTTTTTTAAATAGTGGAGTGTGAGAGAGTGTATGTCCAGGGGAAGTTTATTCCGAGCTTGGGCCACAGAGTGTTTGTAGAGTTGCTTACCTACTGACCTATTAGGGTGGTAGATATCGAGCAATTGCTGATTTTAGGTGCGGAGAGATCGAGAAGGGGTATAGATAGAGACTCTAGAGATAAAGATGCACAGCAGGATGGTTTAAAGATCATAGAGTGCAGCATGTGAAATTGGTAGAGACGTAGTAGTTGTGGGAGTTCCAGCCATTGTAGAGATTTTAAGGCAGTACAGTGGTGCGTGTTGTTTGGGGAGTTAGTGATGAATCTGGCTATTTTGTGGTAGATTTGTTGGAGTTTGTTCAGGGTGGTAGTTTGAATATTTGTGAGAACTGGGGCGGCATAGAGGAGAGAGGGGAGGAGAAGTGCTTGTCCTAGAGTGAGACTAGCCTTAGGAGTAAGGTATTTTCTGTTCCGGTATAGGAGACCTAGTTTCTGATGGGTTTTCTTTATGCATTGCTGTAGGTGTTGATTGAATTTTAGTTCATTGTCAATGATGACCCCTAAGAGTTTAGTGTAGGTGTCAGGTTGGATGGCTGTATAGTTACAAGACTTAATGACAAAGGATGATCTATGATGAGCAAGAGAACGGGGCAGGAAGAGTAAGAGTTTGTTTTTTTTTGGGATTGAGGATTAGTAAGTAAGAGATGGCTAACAGTCGAGGCCTCTGGCTCACCAACTTTGCAGATGACTGTAAGTCTGTAAATTGAGAGATTATAGAGTCACCCCCAAAACACCAGCGTCTTGCAAACAGGTTTAACACAGACATATGAATGGTGCCAAAGTCATGGCTTAGAGTTTATGCAGATAAATGCATCATAATGCACTTTTGGAATCTGTCAGCCTAAGTTAATTACTCCATCAGTAAAACACCCCTAATAGTCAACACAGTAGTAAGGAATCTGGGAATATATGTAGACGGCAGTCTGGCCTTTCACCAACTCATAGCTAAGATAATAAGAAAAATTATTCTGTGTTACCAAACTTATAGGTAAGGGTATGGCATCCAGGTCCATGGAAGTTATAGTTCCACTCTGTTCGGTCCTTATCAGACCTACCATTGAATACAATGCCCCTTTTGTCATGTATCTAAGCAGACACAACAGTTGGAGTGCTCTCAAATGTTTCTCACCAGGGGAATTCAGAGCATGAATACCTTGACCTACACTGATCACCTAAAGGCTCTTTCACTGTATTCTGTCTCCCACAGACTGCTTAGAGGGGATCTTTTCCTGACTTACAGGGCTTCCTCAGACTCAGCCCTGATGGATTTGTTGCACATGTACAAAGCAAACAGCACCAAAACACTAGATCCAGGTGTTATAAACTGAGAGGCTGCCAGCCTAGCTAGACAGAATTTTGTAAATAAATCGATATCATTGTAAATATTAATATGATCCACAGGCTTTGTTTACAAATGTAAGAAAACTGTGCTATGTGCTGAGCTTCAAAAATGTAACCACAGTGCACCTTGCTGGAAGATAGCAGAAATGTGTATAAACTCTATGCCTATGTAATATATGTTTTATGGAAGAAATTGGGGCATATAGAGTTAACTTGAAAACTCTGGGAAAATAAGTAGAGAATTTTACGACTTTGTATGATCTCAAGCTAAGAGAGAGGATGTCTAGGCTAGGAGTGTCTTTATGTTGTCTTAACACAGAGTTAATTACTAGGTTTCACATGTGAAGTGTCTTTTATTGCTCTGTGACTTCCAGGCAGCTGCAAGAAATGTTAAATTTTAAGTTCTGTTAGCCTGGGAACTTAAGCAGAGGTGACAAGAATGATGTAATCTGAAAAGACTCTTCAGTAATGTGCATTATCAATTTAAGAGATCTGAGAGAGAGAGAGTGCATTTTGTATTTTGTTCTGAATATGACAACTCACCAGCGCTTACCTTGCCCTGTAAGTAAAACTTAGATCTTAGTGTTTCTCTTAGATATAGATAGGAATATAGCAATGTTAGACTAGCTGTTTTCTTTATTTATGTGAGACTATCCTACTGTGTTGTTTTGAAGCATTTCATGTAAATTGTGAACTCTCTCTTGTCACTGTGTTAAGTATTGTTTTGCGTTTTTATTATTAAATATTTTAAACATTTTAACTGTGGCGGTTTTGTGTAGAGATATTTAAGCTCTGAGACTACTTGCATGTATTTGGTGATGCTGTACAAGCCACTCCTAAATAGTTTTCAAGTCTTAGTCACACTTACCAATTGGATAATAATAACATTGCACAGTAGAATTAGACACCCATTGGTAAGGGCCTTTTTAGAGTAGCTGATAAGAGTAGTTGGTGGCAGTGATTACCTTACAGCCTGGGCAGAAGGGGGCATAGCTAGTGAACTTGTGCCAGCCTTCCGCTGGAGTGTTTGTGTTTGTATATAAATCAAATTTCAAAGTGTGTGTCAGCTACTTGGGCAGGGAAATGAAGCACTGGTTGGACAGAGAGGGTACTGGAGGCTTTAGCTTGACTACTCGGCTGAGGTCTGAACCCTATAGCTGTGCCAGTGGGGAGTCTTATTGGGGATCTGGAGAGAAAGGGAGAAACCAGCCCCAGACTGACTGTGATCTCTGTGTGCTCTTAAGGGAAATTGTACTTTACTGTGTGTGTACTTGTTATCCTCCCAATGTGCATGTCCCTTACTGCTGTTAGTGGTGATGATTGAGGCTCCTTGATTACTGGGCCAGTGCACAGGTGTCATATTGTTTGCCAGTGGCGGGATATCCACATCAAGTATTAATTGGTTGATAGTGGTGAGTTAGCCACACGACATATTAATTGGCTTGTAGTGGTGTGGATAGTGAATTCCTGTAGCTTTTGTACAGTGATCGCTGAAAGTGTTTTTGTACTCTAAATCAGCCACGCAGTGAACATTCAGAGTTCAGATCACAATTGTTTTATTTATTTTGTTAGCTTGCTTAGTCAGGGAGAGCAGGCAAGTATGTCAGCAGAGCAATATGGCAAGCTGACAAGGAGCCAGATGGCAGAGATGTGCCAGGCTAAAGCACTGGTGCATGGAAACCTGATTAAAGCGGACATGATTGCAGCTTTGGTCACAGCTGCATGAGAAAATAGCAGCCAGGATGACGATCAGACTAGCCGTGGAAATGTGCAACACTCAAAGTATGGACAGCTCAACCTTTCTACAGACTACTTAAAAATCCGTCTGGATCTAAAGAGACTTGAGTTGGAGGCCAGGTGTTTGGAAATATGGAAGCTGAGGAGAAGGAGAGGCAGAGGCAACATGAAAAGGACTCTTCACCAGAGTTATGGAGGCAATGGGGAAGGGAGTAACCGGACCCCAGAAGCACAAAAGGTCAGTAAATTCCTTCCACAATTTACAGAGGGGGATAATTTTGATAGTTTCATTCATATTTTTGAGAGGGTATGTAAACAGTATGATGTTGCCCAAAGGCTCTGAGTATGGTTCCTGACCCCCTTACTCCAAGGTAAAGCTGTAAATGTTCTATCTAAACTATCTGAAGTTGACTTTTTAAACTATAATGTTGTAAAGAACTGTTTGCTAGAATTTTTTAAGCTAACACCTGAAGCTTATAGGAAAAAGTTTTGTGAGCATAGATGCAAGGCAGATGAAAATGTGTGTGAATATGTTGCTGAACTAAGTACTTATTTTCGTAAGTGGGTGAGTCGATGTCAGGTCACCACTTTTGAAGGGCTGGCAAACCTTTTGGTGAGGGAACAAGCTCTTAGCACTTTGCTTGAGGACATGAGGATCTGGCTAGCTGATGGGCACTGCTCTACTGCAGATGAGTTGGGGAAGAAGGGAAACCTATACCTGGCAATCAGGGCATCACTGCACAGGAAAGGGATACCCAGTGCTGCTCATGGGTCTAAGGGAACCCATGGTGGGCAGCTCAGACTGCCCCAACAGAATCTGCCAGTAGAAGGGGAAGCCACTACTCCAGGTACACATCCAGGACCTAGGGTTAAATGTTTAAAATGCAACCAGTGGGGCCATGTGGCATATAGATGTCCACAGAGCCAAGGCGGAGAACAAAAAGTGGGAGAGCCAGTAAATGGGAATGTCAAAATGCCAGTAGTAGGTTGTCTTGAGACAGCAGGGGTACCAAGCTACCATTCTGCAGATGTCCTGATAGGGAAGGATTTTGATAATGCAGTACCATGTGTTTATGCAGTTACACACAGACAGGCTTGGAGACAAGCATGTGGGTCTGGTAGCCTGGGGGAGACCCAGACAGACTGCACACTTGCAGCCAAGACTGATGAGGTGGTTACTACATGGAGGCAGCTACCCTGTAGCAGTGAGACCGAAGGTGAGCCACAGCTGCTTGTGGGAACTGATGTCCCCTTGGACAGAGTGACTGCAAGAACAGAGGTGAGTAGTAGTGCCCGGCCTGACAGTGAGGCACCTATGTCAAAGGATACCAGACTTCCTGTGGAAGGGGAGCTGAGAAGGGTTACAAAGAGAGTTGAGACAGGCTCACCTCTCAGACCCTACATTACAAGGCCTGAGGCAGGTAGCTAGTGAGGCACCTGATTCTCAAGGGAAGGGGGAATCTGTATACTGGGGCAAAGGGTTACTGTATAGAGCGTGGACCCCTGAGGGGAGGGCTAGAGAATACAGCATTTGGTAGTGCCTAGAACCTACTGTCTGGCACTTCTAGCCATAGTCTGTGATTTTCCCTTTGCAGGTCAGGTGGACATAAAACGTACAAAGTGACATATTATGCAGAACCTTTATTGGCCTCGGATTTCCAGAGATGGTACAGGGTACTGCAGGACCTGTGAGCAGTGCCAAAAGGTAGGCAAGGCAGGAGACAAGGTGAAAGCTCCTTTGATGCCTTTGCCTGTGATTGAGGAGCCATTTCAGAGGGTAGCTATGGATATTGTGGAGCCTTTGAGTACCTCAAGTTCCACAGGGAAAAAGCATATCCTAGTGGTAGATTATGCTACAATATATCCTGAGGCAGTGACTTTGTCCTCCATTGAGGCAGAAAAGGTGGCAATTGCTTTGTTAGAGATTTTCAGCAGAGTAGGTTTCCCAAAAGAAATACTGATTGACAGAGGTGCCAGTTTCATGTCAGACCAGCTGGCTTGTCTGTGGAAATACTGTGGGGTGAAGCACCTAAAGACCACCCCCTACCATCCCCAGACTAATGGTCTTGTTGAGAGGTTAAACTCTACACTCAGGTCCATGCTACGGGCGTTTGCAGACCAGTTTAAGAAGGAATGGGACAAATATTTGCCCCATCTGTTGTTTGCACAGGTTTTTCACCCTCTGAGTTGTTATATGGGCATAGGGTAAGAGGACCTCTAGATTTAATTTGTGTTGAGTGAGAGGGTGAGTGCGAATCTCACCAGGAGTCTCTTGTGGCATATGACCTAAACCTTAGGACAAGGCTTGGGGAACTCATGGGCTTGGCCCAGGAGAACCTGGAAGAAGTCCAACAACAGAAAAAGTCTGGTATGACAGGAATGCTCGAGCTAGAGAGTATGTTGTAGGGTAACAGGTAATGGTTCTCATTTCTGTCAGACACAACAAGCTGTAGGTAGCTTGAGAGGGACCCTACAAGGTGGTAATGAAGTTTAGTGATGTTAACTACATGGTAGGACTGCTAGGCAGGAGGCAGGGGTACAAACTGTACCATGTTAACATGATGAAACCTTACCATGATAGGGAGGCCCTTGTGCTGAGTATTTTCAGTGGATTGTAGGAGGAGTCTTAGGGAGATCTGCTGACCTCCTCAGTGAGGCTCGGACTGACACCTCATTGGAAGGGGTGGCAGTGTCGCAGCAGCTATCTTCTACCCAGGTTCGAGAAATCCAAGCAGTATTACAGGAGTTTAGGGACATATTCACAGGGAATCCAGGGTGCACCCACCTGGTGCAGCACCAGGTGGGATACAGGACCCCAAAGGCCCCAACAGACTCTGAGAGAGGAGATGCAGGAAATGTTGGAACTAGGGGTAATTCAGGAGTCCCAACAGTTCCTGGGCCTCCCCAGTGGTGCTGGTGCCAAAGAAGGATGGCGGCACCAGGATGTTCATCGTGCATACAGCTGCAGTAATCACAGATGGGTTTTCTGCCGTCAGGTGGGTCCTCGGTCGGCTGAATTCCAAAGTCTAGGTCCGGCGTCGGTTGTTGTCGCTTTCTTTCCTGACGTCAGTGAGGCAGGGGTATATAAGACACAGCCGACACCATTTTCTTCAGTCTTTTTTGCCGCGCCTTGCCCGAAGCAGAAGCAGTTTGCAAGTGCCAGTCGGCCAGCTCCTGAATTTACGAAAAATTGGAAACCGAAGTCTTCTTTAAAGCTAAGTACCCTGTTGGGGAAACTTTTCTTGCCTCAGACCGATGTCAGAAAAAGTTAACAATTGCATTTCTTGTGGGAAGCAAATACCGCATAAGGATTTCCATTCCCTCTGCATACCTTGTTTAGGCCCAGACCACGACGTCACGTCGCTGTTGCGCTACTTTCAATAAACGCACTATTAAGCGTCGGGATGGAGTTCGCCCAGCACCTTTTTGGTAAAGCCTTTGATTATAAAATGTCGTCGGAGACTCCGACTACCGTTTTGTCCAAAAAACGCAAGGACAAGGACCGACACGCGAGGCCCGCGGTCTCCACCGACACCACGCCAAAACCGGCTACACGTGGTCTGGTTCTCAGCGAGACGCCTATGCAGTCCCTGACCACCGACGACACTTCTTTGGCGGTGTCTTCTGTAACCGAGACCGCAGGTACCTCGGCCCATACCCAGACTACTACCACCGAAGCCACTGTGAGCGTTGAACTTCCTAATGTGGACAGGTCCACTTCCACCCATGGTGTCTTTAGACCCTCATCTTCCTTTTCCATTAAGGCCTTTACTAAGTCCAAATCAGCCAGGCATCCCAAGAGTCCTGTTACACAGGGCCCATATCCAGGCCCCATGCCTAAAAAGCAGATGCTTAAAATGGCTGAGGATTTAATTACTCTTATCAGGGGTTCCCAACCCCCTCCAGACAAGAGACCCAGAGTGGAGGAAGATTCTCCCTCTTCTGATCAGGGCTCCATTTTTTCAGAACATTCTGATGTAGAGGAACACTCTTACTCCCCTTTTGAAGATTCTGATGCAGAGCAGTCCATTCCTTCTGTATCTCCTCCAGAGGATTTTTCTTTTGGGGAAACCTTGCACACCTTGAGGGAACACTTCCATTGGGAAGGCCAAGACTTTTCTGATTCCAAGAAAAGACTTAGGGAATTTCTTTATTACCTCAACACAGACCTCTGGCGATACCTCCTGTCTTGGACATACTTGATGATGTTTATGTGGAGGCTTGCCCTTAATCCGGATTCCCTGCCTCCTGCCCCAGTCAAGCCTGATAGGTACTACAGAGTTCCTAACTCCCACCAATTTCTTTACAAAAGCCATAATGCTGACCCTGAAACCATTTCTCAAGGCCCCAAGGGAATGAAGGCCTCTACTGCTAAGAATCCACTACCTTCCGAAAAAAAGTCAAGATCCTTAGAAAGGTGGGGAAAAAAATGGTATATACCTCGGCCACCCTAGCCATGAGGGCCTTAAATTGTCAGTTTCATATGCTTAAATATCAGCAGTTTCTGTTATCACAATTAAGAAATAAAATGTCTCAACCTGAACAACCAGATTTGAAGGAGTTGCAGGATATGATGCATAGTGCAGAACAAGTGGGTAAACACACCTTACAATGTGGCTGTGATGCCCTAGAGGCCTCAAGTAGAGCTGCTGTTACAGGATCAGTCATTCGTAGACATGCCTGGCTTAGGGAACAAATCTTGCCTGATTGTGTGAAAGCTAAACTACTAGATGCTCCTTTACAAAAAGGATGTGCTATTTGGTACTAATGCTGAGGAGATACTACGGAAAATGGAAGAAAAAGCCAAATCTATGCAAACTGTTAAAGCTTTTCTACAGGTTCAACCACCACGTTTTAGCAGAAATTGGCCTTCTAAAAACTGGTCCTTTCCAGCCACGTACAAGCCCCAAAGAGGTAGATACAGGCGCACAAGGGGCAGAGGACAATCACAAGGATCATATAGAGGCAGACAATGGCAAACTCTAGCACCAAGAGGTGGCGAAGACGGTGCCCAGCAATACAGGAAACAAACCCAATGACTTCCTCCTTTCCATGCCAAGCAAGTCTCAGCTGGCAGCACCCTTGGGAGGAAAGCTGGCATTATTTACAAGAAATTGGCATATTGTCACAACAGACAAATGGATCCTGGACGTTATAAACAGAGGCTACAGATTTCATTTTCACACTCTTCCAAAAATGAGAGGCATGCCAAACCTGCCACACAATCAAAGGGCAGAGGCACAACTACAAATTTCAAAGCTCATAGACATGAAAGCTATTCAAGAGGTACCTACTCACGAACAAGGTGAAGGTTTTTATTCCAGGCTATTTCTGGTACCAAGGAAAGGAACCGACTGGAGACCCATTTTGGACTTATCCATCCTAAACACATTCTTACTTGTACCAAAATTCAAGATGCTCACATTACAGCAGCTTCTTCCCATGCTGGGCAAGGAGTTTTGGCTGGTAACATTGGACCTCAAGGAGGCGTACCTGCATGTCCCAATCAGACAAAGCTGCAGAAGATACCTCAGATTTCTTGCAGGTTCAATTCACTATCAATTCTCTGCATTGCCCTTTGGCTTATCTACTGCGCCCAGAGTATTCACGAAATGCCTGGCATCAGTAATTGCCTACTGCAGACTTCAAGGGATACAAATTTACCCTTATTTGGACGACTGCCTGATCCAAGCGGACAGCAAGCACATAATTCTGGAACATCTGGCTTATGTAACACGGTTACTGAATTCCCTGGGATACACAGTCAACAAAGAGAAATCCAGGCTAACACCATCTCAGAAAATAACTTTCCTGGGTGCCAACTTGGACACAAACACCCAGATGGCCTATCTTACGCCAGAAAAACACGGGCAACTAACTCAGTACTTCAAATACTAGCAAATTGTACCAGGCTTACTGCAAGGAAAATCCTGCAGGCTCTGGGCTTCATGGCATCTTGCATTCTTTTAATCCCATGTGCAAAGTTGCATATGAGGAAACTTCAATGGTACCTAAAAGACCTATGGTCTCAACACAGCCACAGTTTGGAAACAATAATACCAATAATTCCATGTTTGCAAAAGGAATTTCTATGGTGGGCCCAAGCATGTCAAACAAACACAGGTCTCCCATTCTGCAAGCCTCAAGCAAATCAAGTCATCACAACAGACGCCTCAGATTACGCCTGGGGGGGCGCACATGACAGACAGGTGCATTCAGGGCAAATGGTCCCAAAAGGAAAAGCACCTTCACATCAATCAGAAAGAAATGCTAGCAGTGATAAATGCAATTACAGCTTTCAAGGACCTCCTGCATCCAGGGCAATTATTGATAAGAACAGACAACACCACAGTAATGTGGTACATAAACAAACAGGAACACATTCATACCCCCTGTGCAGACTAGCCATGACACTTTGGAACTTGGCTCCGGAATGGCAAATCGAACTTCAGGCACAGTACTTGCCAGGTTTGGAAAACACACTGGCAGACAATCTAAGCAGAAATATGACAGATCCGCACGAATGGAAGTTGCATCCTCAAGTGTTTACAAAGATAATCCAAGCGTGGGGGAGGCTAGACATAGATCTCTTCGCCTCCCACAGGAATCATCAATTGGAAAAGTTCTGTTCAAGGACCTTTCATCCAAAGGCCTGGAGAGTGGACGCCCTTTCATTCAGTTGGACAGCATGGACAGTTTACGCTTTCCCACCTCTGCCACTTCTGCCCAAGGTACTCTTGAAAGCAAGAGCAGACAGACCGAAGATGATACTGATTGCTCCAGACTGGCCAAGACAACACTGGTACCCACTCCTGAGGAGCCTAACACATACTCCTCCCTGGTCCCTACCTCTAATGCCTCTTCTGCTGACTCAGCACAGCTACAAAACTCTTCACAGTCAGCTGAAAACACTCAATCTCGCTGCATGGAAAATTCCTTAACACCACAGCAGACCCTACTCCCCAAAGAGGTGCAGGATGTCATTTTGGAGGCCAGAAGGCCATCTACTAGAAACCCTTACTCTGCAAAATGGAAACGGTTTTGCTCTTGGAATGAGAAAAAAGGCCAGGACCCTAGAAAACTGAATTTGCCTCGGGTATTACAGTATCTAGCTGAGCTGCTGAGCAGTGGACTTTCATTTTCCTCCATAAAAATCCATGCCTCAGCCATTTCTGCAGAATTCAACACTGATCCACCCTTATTCTCCCACCCACTTTTAAGACAGTTCCACACAGGGGCTAAGAATATAAGACCACCAAGGAAACAACCAATGCCAGCCTGGGATCTTAATTACATTCTAGAAAAATTAACATTGCCTCCCTTTGAACCAGCTGCCTCAACAGATTTGCAATATTTGTCCTGGAAAACAGCCTTCCTTCTGGCCATTACCTCAGCTCGTAGGGTTTCGGAACTACAAGCCCTCATGGCTGTGCAGCCCTTTCTCATCTTCCATCAGGACAGGGTTTCCCTTCGAACCAACCCGTCATTTATGCCTAAAGTGGTATCCAGGGTAGCTTTAAATCAAGCCATACACTTACCTACCTTTTACCCCAATCCTCAAAACAAAGGGGAAAGGCTGCTACACTCCTTAGACATCCATAGACAGCTACGTTATTATTTGGACAGAACAAAGCCTTTCAGGAAATCAGAACAACTTTTTGTGTCCAATGCTGTAGGAACTCAAGGGAAGCCAGTTACCAAACAGACAATTTCAAAATGGATAGGCCACTGCATACGGTTTTGTTACTCCTATCATGGAAAATCTGTCCCTACAGGCATCAGATCCCACTCCACCAGGGCCACAGCTACCTCTACAGCCTTCCTCAGAGGAGTTCCTACCAAAGATATTTTGGAGGCAGCCACTTGGAGTTCTGTGCATACCTTCACAAAACACTACCACCTGCCTTTATATTCCAAAACTAGAGCAGGCTTTGCCACTGCTGTGTTGCAGGGCATTCTGGCTCATCCCAGTTCCACCTAGTGCCTACCACCCTGTGCGTAGCTTTGGGATTCTACCCATCTGTGATTACTGCAACTGTATGCACGATGAACATAGTACAGTTTTGTACCTACCATAAATGTAGATGTTCGAGTGCTAATACAGCTGCAGTACAGTTTTCCCTCCCTCCTTCCCTCTTGGTAAAGGCCTAGGGCCTAACCCCTCTTCATACAACCTGATTGGGTTATCCTTCTATGGTATATTTGCTTGCAACTACTGATTTTTGATTATATTGCATTGCATGTATATAAATATAATTTATGTATTGCCTTCCTTCTGGGGGCACCTGACATCTGGGGCAAGAAAGACTGAAGAAAATGGCGTCGGCTGTGTCTTATATACCCCTGCCTCACTGACGTCAGGAAAGAAAGCGACAACAACCGGCACCGGATCTAGACTTTGGAATTCGGCCGACCGAGGACCTGCCTGACGGCAGAAAACCCATCTGTGATTACTGCAGCTGTATTAGCACTCTAACATCTACATTTATGGTAGGTACAAAACTGTACTTTCTGTGTGGACTACAGGAAATTAAATAGTCACACAGAGTCAGATGCTTATCCCATGCCTAGGACAGATGAAGCCCTAGAGCAGCTGGGTGGGGCTAAGTATCTTACCACCATTGATCTTACCAAGGTGTACTGGCAGGTGCCCTTAAATCCCAGTGCTAGAGAGAGGTCAGCCTTTGTGACTCCTTTTGTCTTGTATGATTTCAGAGATGCTCTTTGGGATGAAAAATGCCCCGGCGACTTTCCAGAGGCTGGTAGATGATACCCTGGCAGCAGCAGGATATTTTGTCCTTGCTTACCTAGTTGATATTGCCATCTACAGCTGTTTCTGGCAAGAGCACCTCCAGCATGTCAGGGAGGTGCTGGGCAGACTACAGAGGGCAGGGTTGACCATTAAGCCCAGCAAATGTCAGGTGGGTATGGCAGGGGTCTCCTACCTGGGACATAGAGTGGAGAGTGGTAAGATCAGACCAGAGCCTGCCAAAGTGGAAGCCATTCAGGCATGTCCTACACCTGGTACCAAAAAGCAGGTGAGGGCATTTTTAGGGACAGCAGGGTACTACAGAAAGTTTGTCTCCAGTTGTAGTACCATAGCTGCTCCCCTCACAGACATGACAAAGTGAAGGATTCGGTGTAGAATTCAGTGTAGAAATTCTAACACGGGTCATATCACAGCATGGTGGAACAAGTAGTCCCCATAGTAAGGAGAAACAAGAGGAGCAGGAGACATCTGAAGAAGAAATATGGACACGGGAAAGAAAGAGATTTAATTTGGTGCAGTATTTATGCAAAGGAGAAAGCAAAAACTAATCAATGCAAAAAGAGCAACACCTAAGATATTTGAAGAGAATTACAGGCAAAGGCATTCAGATATGGAAAATTTTACAGTACAAAAATAAGAAAACAAAAAGGAAATGTAGAAAATAGGATTAGTAATGGAGACGTTAAAGAAATAAAATGAGGTTATCAGGTACCTGCAAAGTGAATGATTTAGTGTAGAAAATCTAACTTGGATAACAATAGAACAAGATAGAGTAATGGGCACTCAAATGAAGGGGAAACCAGTGGAGCAGGAAGCATCTAATCAGTTGACATATGAAAATACTTTGTAGCCTCCCGTAGGAAACCAGTACAAAGGTTCAGTTGGAGCTGTACAGCAAGGGAAAGAACAGGGAACTGTGGTAACTCGTGACACAGTCAATGCTGTGGAGTGATAGGCCACTGAGTTCCCACATGAAAGAGCAGTGGATGACACAGGGTGAAGTTGACGAGAACGTGGCACAAGAAGCAGCTCTGGAACTTTCTGTAGATTGCCTGCTAGAAATGGCGAACAAAGAATGTCCCTCAGTATAGAAGAAAATGATCTAAGTGAAGTCACTTGATTTAATAGAGATGGGGATAGACGTATTAAGATCAATGAAAGAAATAGACTGCAGAAGGTCAATAAACCTCAAAATGTTATAAGTTTGATAAAACAAATGAACAAAGTAATTAGGAGTGTCCATAGAGATTCATGTGCTTTAACAGAAGTAAATAGGATACATTACTGTGCAGCCAAATTAATAAAAGATAAAGGCCTACCACACGAACTCAGGGTGACAACGGAATCACTGCAGATTGTACCACAACAAGTACACGAACCAAAACAGCAGCCAAAACATAATCTGCTAACTGCCACTGCAGTCAGCTAATCCTAATCCAGGGAGCACGGCCATGAATAAAACCATTTTATTTCACAAATCCTTTCCTCACTCTTTCCTTTCGGACGATCATTTCATTTCATCATCATTCATCAAAAAACGACACATACTAAATAGTAAAAAGCTCAAACGCCACACAGGGCTAAACAAACAATTGTAGTTCATAGTAACTTTTCAAAAAATGAACAATAACTACCCAAAGCTAAAAATGATTCTAAAAAAAAATCTATATATATAACTACCATACCAATAGTGAAAAGTTATGTAAAAATAACTATCAGCATAAGTAGGGTTTAATAGTAAGAAAAATGTTTCTGATGGTTTCAAGTATACCTAATTTGAAAGAATGTTCAGGACCACAATTAAAAAATGTCTATATAAGGCATTCTTAGTGTCCAACTTCCCTAATATAATACAAATATTCCTTTAACAAAATATATTCTAGATTTACATATATTCTTAAGACCATGCATTGCATTCTCTAATATATAACCATTGGTTACAAATTGGGCCTGCTAGTGACATATTTTAATTCATCAATAAATGGGGATTTTCATTAATAGAAGCCTCAGTGTAGTTACCAGACAAGTGTAGGATATTGTTCATAGCAGAATTATACATATGGGTGTCAAAAATGACAAACTCCACCTTTGTCTGGGTTTCTTTCATAATTCTATGGCTACAGTCACTCATTCAAAATGGAAATGAAAGCATCATCATCATCAGATTTTTGTGCGATTAGTTTTATGAAACTTGTAAATGTCATTAATAACCTTATTTTCAAAATTTGAAATGCATGTGTTGTTGTGTGAATGAATAAAAGTCTTTTTTATTAGGTCTAGTGTAGTGAACATCACTATCATCATTAGATTGACCTCAAATATTGTGTCCACTACCCTAAAAAGGTGGGGGTAGGTAATTTTTCCCTTAGCATTACTATAATTATAAATTTTAAAATTCCTGTATTCATTAATAACATTGTCGGTGTCATTATGTCAGTTATTTATGGACATGTCCTGATGATCAATAAAACCATTCTTAGCAAATGGGAGTCTATTTTTCTTTCTCCCTGCTGCCTTGCTCCAATTTCTCTGTGAGACCTTTGCCTGATGTACCAATGAATATTGTTTCTGATATAAATTCTCCCATTGTATAGATTGATTGAGTTTCTCTACTTCAACAATCATACTACATTTAATAATGTCATTATTTGATTAACCATCGCACAATTCTAGATGTAATACAATAGTTCAAGTAAGCATTGTCCAGTTTCAATGTAGCATATGTACAATTGCTTTTCGGTTTACGTACAACCCGCTTTGCTTTCCTCAGCGTAATAAAAGAAAGAAAAATAAAGGTGAAGGCCATAGGGTATCCCGGTGAGGAAGTAGGTATAACTTCCATACATCCGTTATAGAAGCTGCGGAAGTAGGTATAACTTCCGCCCTGTCAAACCATTTATTTCACAAACTAAAGGTGAGCTCACACTCCTCCTGTTGTGTTCATCAGAACAATTCATTTCAATTCAACATACACTAAACTAAAAAAAAAAAAAAAAAAAACACCACAGGGCTTGTTAATTAGCCTATTAACTTTATTGATCAGGACAATGTCCATAAATAATACTGACATAATGACCACCGACAATGTTATTAATTAATGAATACATAGGACAATGTCCATAAATAATACTGACATAAATGACCACCGACAATGTTATTAATGAATATTTAAAATTTATAATTAGGTAGTGGACACAATATTTGAGGTCAAGAAGTATACTAAAATTGAATATTAATGGAGTTGTGAATATTATGTATCGTAGATTTTTGGAAGAATATATGTTGGAACAGAGAGTCTAAGCAAACATTCTGGATTCTGCTGGGATGATATTTCTATCCTGGCTGAATTAATGAGCATAAGTATTGGAATACAATTTTTTCTTTTTTGAGGAAATATTCAAACAAACCAATGGTGTTGGCTTAGTGCACCCATCTTAATCATCTGTATATAGAAAAGCCACTTTTTTTTTTAATACTTGGATTATAATAGCTATCAGGCTATGATCAGCATATGTTGAGTGATGTTTGTTCCTATGTTTTATCATCCATAAAGTTAGCAGGCCCAATTTTAATAGGGCATTAATTTGAACACACAACCCATAGCCAAGAGAATTGAAAAAATATGCTACGTAACACATACATAATTATAATTACATCTACAAGTTGTAAAATGGGTAAGACTCTCAAATACTCTTTTGAACATGTAGGTATTGGTAGACATCTTGAGACTTCCCACTACTAAAATGAACCTGTAACCAATGTGGTTATATATATTAATGTGCATGCGATGCGTCGTCTTAAGAAATAAATTGCTCAGTGTGCCAATATTTATATATAGGAAAAAACAGAGAGGCAAACTGAGGCAGAGGATATACATCCCATTTGTATTAGGAAGTTGGTTGGACACTAAGAATGCCTTTATAGACATATTTTTTAAAATTGTCCTGAACATTCTTTCAAATTCGGTATTATACTTGAAACCATCAGAAACAACCCTAGGTAAATTAATTCTAAAATTATTTGTTTTGGAGAATTTGGTGGGTAAGATTTTACAAATGCCATGAAATATTGATATGTATTTTTATAGTTATTTTACAATTTTTTTATTATATTGGTATGGTTATACATTTATTTTAGATTTTAGAACTTAGCTTTAGGTAGTTAGTTATTGTTCATGTTTTTAATTGTTTGTTAATAGGCTAATTAACAAGCCCTGTATGCTTTTTGCTTCTTTTTTTATTTAGTGTGTGTATGAATTTTGAAATTGTTCTGATGTTGTGAAATAAATGGTTTTATTTCATCGGTGTGCTCTGATTAGCTGACTCTGTGAGGCAGGCAGTTAGCATTGTGTTTTTTGGCTGTGTTTTTTGCGGGTAGTTGTACGAACTCAGGGTAGTAAGGGAAAGGATGGGGAGAAATCAAATGACATCATGGAAGTACTGAGTAGAGAAAATTATAAAGCAGGTAAGACGAAGTGTCACTGTTAGAAAAGTATAGAAGAGGGAACATATAAACAAAAATACTCAGAAAGATAGAAGGGATAAAAACAATGTGCAGTATTTTAACTGATTAGGTAGGATTTATTATGCACTATCGCAAATAATAAACTAAAAATATCAACACAGGCAGAAAAACTTAGAAGATACAGAGATATAAAGGAAAAGTACAAACTAAGCAATTTATTGATGACCCAAAAACGATTTGTAGAGAATTGTGGAAACTAGGTAAAACTAATTGAAAGACCACAAAAAATAAAGAAGAAATAGATACATTTTGGAGAAGTATTTATGAAGATCCTGCGAGACATAACAAAGATGCTAAATGGATAGAATAAGTGTAAGAAAGAATAAGAAGTTCAAATGTTATGGATAAGAAACTGGATGAAGTAATGGCCAGAGAGATTGAAACAAAGTTAAGAAAAGCCTCTAATTGGAAAACTCCAGGCCTAGATGCAGTATCTAACATCTGGCTAAAAGTATTAACATATATTTGCACAAAAGATTTGGCCATGAGTAAGAACTGTTTATATGCGCACCCTGAACAGATACCAGACTGGCTAACAACAGGAAAAACAATGCTCCTACTTAAGAGTGAACCTGCAACCTAGCCTAAAAACTATAAATCAGTAACTTGCCTTCCTTTGACGTGTGAACTATACACTGGAATTGATGCTGACAGAGTTTGTAGTCCTTTAGAAGAAAACTCAATCATGGCAGTAGAACCAAAGGGTAATAAAAGAAAGTCCTATGGAACAAAGGATTTTTTTGTTGTTAAATTGTTATAGTGGAGAACTGTAAAAAGGGGAAGAATCCAAGTATGGCATGGCTAGACTACAAAAAAGCATTTGACACGATCCCACATTCATGGGTAAAAGAGTGTTTTAAAATGTATAAGGTACATCCTATACTGATAAACTACATCACAATGACCATGAAAGAGTGGCAAACCACTTTGCCATTAAGCCATGATAAAGGACAAATTATTACTCCAGGGATAAAAATTCAAAGGGGGATATTCCAGGGTGACTCTGTCAACACTGGTCTTTTCTCCATCACAATGACCATGAAACAGTGGCAAACCACTTTGCCATTAAGCCATGTTAAAGGACAAATTATTACTCCAGGGATAAAAATTCATAGGGGGATATTCCAGGGTGACTCTATCAACGCTGGTCTTTTGCCTTGCCCTTAACCCATTAAGCTGTCTGCTTAACAGATTAGGTCATGGCTATAATTTGGCTCCCAGAAAGCAACAAAGTGTAAAGACTTCTCATCTTGTCTTTGTCAATGATTTAAGAGTACAGCTCATCAGATGAGGAACTGAAAGCACAACTGCAAGTGGTCAAAACCTTTTCAGATGATGATAAGAATGTCATTTGGTCTTGGTAAATGTGCAAAAGCAACTCTTAAAGCCAGAAAGCTGCAACACCAAGAAAACATCTGTTTGGAACAGAATGTGATATAAAAGAACTTTAGCATGAGGGAGTGTATAAATAGTTGAGATTTGAGGAAGGATCAACACTAAAACACAAAATATTGAGAATAACAGTAAGGGATGTTTTAGAAGACTTAATCCTGAAAACAGCACTGTCATTTAGGAACAAAGTTCAAGCTATAAACCAGTTTGCTTTTCCTGTCCTAACTTATAGTTTTGGAGTGAATGGCCCTAAAAGGTGTTGGGTAGATTAGACAGGAAAACAAGAAGGATGCTTCATGCTTATCAAATGATTTATAAAAAAATCAGTGCATACTAAGATTATATGTTCCCATTTCTGAAGGAGGGATGGGCCTCCTTGAAACTGATCACAAGTATAGATCTGCAATCGTGGGTCTGCATACATATCTGCTGACCTAAACTAGACCGGAAGGCAGGAAATGTGAATACTCCAGTGTTGTATAAAAATGTAAAATCCAATTTTCTAAGTCCGTATCCATGGACACGCACTTTTAGTCAAAACATATAAAATGAGTGCTTTTGTTTCTACCATAAGAAACTTCTACAGACAGTTTAAAAGACATAGTGAAAGGTTTGAAAGACGAGGAGAATAAATCTAAGATGACTTCCCGCCTTTAGTCTAGCAGAAGCATATCAGCATCAAGCAGGAATGGAAATTAAACCAGAAGTAGATAAAAATCAGGCAGCAACTGAATATGTCACAAAAAAAAACAAAAGAAAGAATATAAGGTGAAGAATCAGAAGAGAAGGCAAGAAATGTGGAAAAGATTATAAGTTGTAAGTAAAGAAAACTCCTGAAACAACCTCATGTTGATCGGGATCGAAAACAGGAATGGTTAACGAGAGGTGAATTCAAACCAGAAGATGAAATGTTAATATTGGCACCCCAAGATAGCGGACTATGTACACTTTGATTTACAAAGTCTATTGAGCATGTGGGTGAAACAGACAAATGTAGGTTTTCTAAAACAGAATTGGAAACAGTTGCACACCTTGTTGCTGGCTGTGTCATAAAAATGGCAGGACGACTGCATACTGAAAGGCATAATAATATGGCAAGACTGTTGCACTGGGGATTGTGCAAACATTGTAATGCTGATGTAGCTGAAAAACACTGGAAACATGAGCCACAAAGCATCGTAGAAAATGATGACGTCTGCATCACATGAGATCACCCATTACCAACCGTTCAAACGGTAGATGCAAGAAAACCAGATAAAGTGGTCCATGAAAAGAAGACAAAAGTAACATTGATCATTGAATTCGCTGCACCCAGTGACTACAGTGTCTTGTGTACAGAGAGACTCAAAAGTAATAAAAATATCAGGATTTGCAGGCAGAAACAAGAGCAATGAAAGGTACCCAGATAGTTCCAATAGTAGCAGGAGCAATGGGTCTTATAAAAAAGGATCTACAATCATATTTAAATACGTTACTGATACATGTAGCTCTGCACAAATTGCAGAAAGAGTCATTACTGGGCACAATGCGGTTGCTGTGAAGAGCACTTCTGGCTGACAACAAAGATTGAAACAATACTAATTTCATGAACTTATACTTTGACCAAGAATGGGGTCCATTCTCGTCATGGTATTAGAAACCCAAAAGATTTGGAGAAATTAAAAAAAAAAAAAGCAGTCATGGTCATGCCTGTCAGTCATGTACTCTCAGGCTGACAAATATTGGACCCCTTTGGAATGTTACAGTAGCTAAGCCAGTTATTAAAGTCAATGATTTTCTGTTGGTATTGTGGCATCATCCATCGAGACAGTAGGATGCTGCTCAATGTTAGGCTCATACCTGCTTGTGTCACATATTCTGAGAGCTCAATCATGTCTCTGTCAATATAATCCGGGGAGGTACGTCTTTACTGGCAACAGTTGATGTTTAGTAACCCAAGTGCTTCCATGATGTGATGAAACTTGGTCCTTGACAGGGATTTAAGTGTAATCTTCTCCTTATCCAGCCTGGTGAGAGAGAAATCGGTGTGTCTCACAACGGAGTCTTCTATGACTAAAATATTGGGTTATGTGGTGGTATTCCTCATGGGCTTGACAGCTGAGGCACAATGAAATGTAGTTTTATGTGTTGTGGTGGGAGTTGTCTTGTTTTTGTGCATGCATTGTTTCCGAGGACTGTTTGAAAGGCATTTGAGGTTTGGGTAAGTTGCATGTGAGCACCTTCTCATATGTGGGTCTATGTGTCTGGTCCTTAGTTAAGTGCGGTGAGTGTTTGTTTGGTACTGCGGTGGTGGTGCTGCGGTAGCGTTGTCGCCTCATAGCAAGACATCATCCCGTTCGATTCTCAGCTAGAGCGTCTTCTGTGTGGAGGCATACGTGAATGGGGCGTGCCTTCGTTGAAGGTTGTGCGTCAGGACTGGTAACCCGGTATGTAAAAGTCCACTACCAATCATTAGCGGACCGGAGTTCCACTGTGGCGACCCCTAACCGGGAAAAGTTGAAAGACACAAACAAACCGACAGCCTGTTTGGTGTTTTTGTGTCTGTATAAATATATATGTAGACACACACACACACACACGTGTCTGTCTATATATATATATATATATATATATATATATATATATATATATATATATATCTATGTGTGTGTGTGTGTATACTATATACACACACACACACACATACATACATATATATATATATATGCAATGTGTGTGTATAAATATATATATATATATATATATGTATATATATATATATATATATATATATATATATATATATATATATATATATATATATATATATACATATATATGTGCGTGTGTGTGTGTGTGTGTGTGTGTGTGTGTGTGTGTGTGTGTGTGTGTGTGTGTGGTGTCCAGTAAAGAAGGCATGTGGTGCCCCCATCCTCAATTTATCCATTCTAAACACCTTCAGGGTGATTCCAAAATTCAAAATGCTCACCCTCCAGCAGCTGCTACCTGTGCTGTCCAAAGACGCTTGGATGGCCACCCTAGATCTAAAAGTGACCTACCTCCACATTCCTATCAGGGAATCTTGCAGGAAATATCGCTGTTTCAGGGCAGGAACTCAACACTTTCAGTACTCTGCATACCTGTCAACTGTACAGATTTTTGCAGAATGTCCAGATTTTTGCATCATGTTTTTGGTCTGTTTTTCTTAAAATTGTGGTTTCCTGGCAAATTAGTGTCAAATAATTAAAGACTGAGGTTAGAAAATAATGATATTGAGTTTCAGACTTCATACCCTTCAGAAAATTAATGCTAATGCAAAACCTGTTATTCTATCAACTTTCTAAGTTTGTAAGAACAATATTTCAAAATTGTACCTATTTTTGGGCCTTTGTCCCACTTTTATTTATATTTTTTTACAGATCTCTCACTCTAAGAGGTTGAGAGGTATGGTACTCTGTGCTTCCCTTTGGCTTATGTACTGCTCCCAGAGTTTTCACAAAATGTCTGGCCTTTTGCAGACAAAGAAATAGTTAGATTTGCCCATACTTAGACGACTGCCTTATTCAGGCAGACAGCCAGGAAAATCTGCTGAAGCACCTGGCCTTTGTAAAGACCCTTCTAACCTCCCTGGGGTGCACTATCAATGAAAAGAATTCCAAACAGGTGCCCACCAAAAGGATAATGTTCCTGGGTGCAAGTCTGGACACAGCATCCCAGATGGCTTACCTTACACCAGAGAAACAAATTTTCCTGACGTCCTACTTCTCTCAACTAGCCACCAGGACCCAGCTGTCTGCAAGGAAGATACTGCAAACTCTGGGGTTCATGGCATCTTGCATACTACTCGTTCCATATGCCAGACTGCATATGAGGAAACTGCAATGGTACCTAAAGAGCCTTTGGTGTCAGCAGTCTCAAGACCTGGAAACTCTTCTACCTATATTTCCTTGCTTCAGAAAGGATTTTCTTTGGTGGGCAACAGCATGCTCCCAGAAAAAGGGACTGCCCTTCTCCCCACCCTCCTGCCACCCAGCCCCTCACCACAGACCCATCAGTCTACTCTTGGGGTGCTGACCTGGACGGCAGGTGCATACAGGGCCAATGGAGCCCACAGCAAATCCCTCTGCACATCAGTCAAAAAGAGATGATGGCTGTGCAGAATGCCTTGGTAGCTTTCAAACCCCTTCTCTCTCCAGGGGTTCTCTTGCTCAAAACAGACAACACCATTGTGATGTGGTACATCAGCAAGCAGGGAGGGACGCACTCCTACCCTCTATGCAGGCTGTTCATAACCCTTTGGCTCACAGCCTCTTCCATGCAACTACACCTGTTAGCACAATATCTACCAGGCGCTCTCAACTCCCTGGCAGACCAGTTAAGCAGAAGTCTTCTGGATCCATACGAGTGGCAACTCAACAGAAATATCTTCACCCAAATAACTCAGAAATGGGGAAGCCTGAAGGTCGACCTCCTTGCCTAACACACCAACCATCAGCTCAGCAAATTCTGCACCAGGATTAAATAAGTTAAGCTTTGCTATATAAATTGTGTATTTGTCGTGCGTTTATTTATATACATAAAAGTTTTATTTGTATTTATAGTTTTTAGCAATGGTTCATGAGGTAGGATGTGAAATGAGTTAATTTATTTTAATTGATGCTAACTTGAGGCATCAGCTGACTGTTGTAGTAGATATAAAAGTTGTTAAAGCAGATTTCAGTTTGTCTGATGAAGTGACAGTCATGAAAGCGCTTATTTGTTTTTACTTATTAAAAGTCTTTGGTTGTGTAAGTTTTGGTGCAGTTTGTTTTCTATTTGGTTATGTTTGTTCTACATCCCTAGCCGTTTGTTTCTTCCTTCATTGATTCTCTTGTATTTGGTGAAAGGGACACAGCCAAACTACAGTTTTGATGGAGATATCATCCCAGGAAGGAACCTCCAATATTGTCAACGAACGTTTCCTACGTATTTTAAATGTGCAGGATAATCTGTTATTGGACATTAATTCTATCCATTCTATTCATAATATGAATAGTAACTCTTATGTCAGTGATGAACAACCCCAATTTATGAAATGCTGTCGTGAACTTGAAAACAAAATGTACAAATACAAAAGACTGCAGTGGCGATGTCTACATTTACAAGGATCACTTAAACATAAGGTAATCCCAAGGGGGCTGAGAATTTTGAATATGCCTAGTTATGGAGAAATGTATCCAATTTTACTTAGAAGGTGGCAGCAGTTAAATTTACAGTTTAGTTCGCAGTATATACAACTCTTAATTGATTTCTTTATGCCTATGGAAAGTGAACTTAAAGAGGAGATCATTACTGCCGAGAATAAAATTTCTAATTCTTTCGCAGTTGACACCATACATGATAAAATGGATCAGCCACAAGAAAGTATTGTGTTGTATGAGAAAAGACTGCAAACTACGAAAGTTAAAAAACTACACAGAGGGATATAGTGGATTTTCAAAATAATGTATTCTCATGGCTAAGGGAACGGATTAGACCATTGGCTAATGAGAATGTCAATCACATGAACACTTAATCGAACACTATTTCCTGTAACTTGAGCAAGGCGCCGAATGAAGTAGGTCTTGGAACACAACATACATCATTGGTGTCTCTGAATTCCGCTAATAAAGAGAACTTCCATTCAGAAACACACTGATAATGTGGATACATTATCTACTACTACGAACCAGCCTAAAGCCAGTACTAGCAGCCCTAGGATGAATGAGCTGCCAGATGTACGACAAGTTGATTTAAACACGGAGATGAGTAGCGCTTTTTTAGAAAGCAATGCAACAGCAAGCTTTCTATTGAAAGATCCGCTACCGATAAAAAACAGGTGAAGGAGCCTAACTAGACAAAGCAAAGCACAGAGACAGCTGAGTTTGGAACGAAATTCATACGATTTGAAAAGAAGGCAACTTCAAGTACAGGTTTGATTTTTAATATTTCATCCCTTGTATTAACTGAGGAGCAAATTGGACTTTTAAATAAGGGTCTTTCTTTTATTTCTGCCAGACATGCAGAGCACGCTGAGATGCTCAAAGACTTGAGACTGTTAGGCAGGAACTTGTCATTAAAGAGCATTTTTTTACAAACAGCAATGGTATTGGCAGTCGTGATAAATTTTGCCATAAAAGACCAAGCACTTTTATTCTGAATACACATCCTGCCATACAAACTTTTATCAATGTGTGTGAGACTGAGTTCAGGCAACTTTTCTCTGAAGGGACAAGGACTAATTTTTGCAGTATGCTGCAATGTGATAGCGCAGCATTAGACGAACTTAAAAACATGCAGTCAGGCTGATAAAGGTGGAGGTATCGTTGTACTGTACAAAGATCTATATCTTAAGCAAATGAAGGTTTTGCTAAGTGATACTGACACTTATCGATGTGTTTCAAAAATACTTGTTAATGGCATTATAGAGAGGGTCCTTATTGATATTTGATTTGCTCATGACAGAATTAATTGATGAAAATTTGTTTCAAGTTTTTTAACACCAATAATCCATTGATCCCTAGAATCTATGGCATACCTAAAATACACAAGCACAGTAGTGTACCACCTATGAGACCGATAGTTTCGGGTGCAGGATAGTGTACCGAACCACTATCTATTTATGTGGAGGACAATTTACACACATTACTGGATAATTGTTATACAGATGTTCTTCATGTTTCACTGTTGCAGTCATTACATTTGGGTAATCTGCTGGCAGGTTGCCCTCAGTCGGCCTGATTAACAAAGTCTTGGATCCTGCGTTAGTTGCTGTCCCTTCTTCCATGACATCAGGTCATCAGGGGTATAAAACATGCAGCCGACACCATTACATCAGTCTTTCTTGCCGTGCAGTGCCCGAAGCAGAAGCTGTTCGCAAGTGCTGGTCGGCCGACTCCTGAAATTTTCGTTTTCGAGTTTCAGAACCGAAGTCTTCAACTTAAAGCTAAGTACCCCTTTGGGGAAACTTTTTCTTGCTCCTTACCGATGTCAGTAAAAGTTAATAATTGCATTAGTTGTGGAAAGCAAATACCTCCTAAAGATTTTCACTCGTACTGTATTCCTTGCCTAGGCCCTGACCACGACATACCTTGCTGTCGGTTTTGTGCTTTATTTAATCAGCGCACTATCCGTTGTCTGTATATTTTTGCCTATAAACATTTCGGTTCTCGGTTTACTTGTCCAGAAATTTGTCGGTTAGCCATCCAACTACCGGGATTCTGAAAAAGTGCAAAGAAAAAGACAGAGACCAGCTGCTGAAGTCCAAAACTGCCGACGACGCTTCTCCTAAGCCAGTCGCCAGTTTGCCTGTACTCAGTGAGGCACTTTCGTTGCCCCTGATACCTACTACTTCTGATTCGCAGGCCTCTGAGACCCATTCGGAGTCCGGTATGCCGCAAGATACTTTACCTATGGAACCCGCGAATGTCTCTACCTTGGATGGGTCCGGAGCTGCTGTGCAGGCACCGGCTTCTGAGGGTGTATTCAGGCCTACAGTCTTGCATTTTAAATCGACACCGCATTCATTACTAAGGCCTAAATCTCAATCCATGTCTAAAAAACCGATGGCCAGGCCACGTGTTCAGGCCCCTATGCCTAAAAAACAAATGATTAAAATGGCTGAAGATCTAATTTTTCTAATTAGGGGTAGTCACCCCCCCCCCCCCCCGCCACCTCTAAGAGGCCTAGGGCTGAGCTTGATTATGAATCTTCTGATCAGGATTCTGTTTCTTCTGACTCTTCTAATGACCTGGATTTGTCCATACCTACTTATGAGGATTCTGATGCAAAGGATTCCATTCCCTCTGCTTCCCCTCCTGAGGATTTTTCTTTTGGGGAAACTTTACATACTTTAAGGGAGTATTTCCACTTGGAAAGTCAGGAGTTTTCTGATTCAAAAAAGAGGCTTAGGGATTTCCTTCTTCCTCAGCAGAGGCCTTTGGCTATACCTCCTGTACTAGACATTGTTGATGATGTGTTTTCAGAATCCAGTTTGGCCCCTGATTCCCTGCCTCCGGCTCCTAGTAAACCTGACAGATACTACAGGGTTCCCGAGTCCCACAAGTTACTTTTCAAAAATCGTGTTGCAGATCCAGAAACCATTTCTTAGGGGCCCAAGGGCATTGCTTCTACTGCTAAAAAAAATCTTCCCCCTTCTGATAGAGACTCTTGGGCGCTGGATAGATGGGGTAAAAAGGTTTATACTTCTGCAACCTTGGCAATCAGAGCTTTAAATTGTCAATTTCATATGTTAAAATATCAACAGCATATTATTGGACTGCTTAAACAGAAAATGATGTTGATTCCTGACTGTGTGGAAAATAAAGATTTACAGGATTTAATGCATTCTGCTGAACAAGTTGGAAAACATACTTTGCAATGTGATTTTAATTCTTTAGAGGCCTCTTGCAGGGCTGCTGTTACTGGGTCTGTGCTTAGAAGGCATGCCTGGCTTAAGGAGCAATCTTTGCCTGATCATGTTAAAGCTAAATCGTTGGATGCTCCTTTAAATCAGGACCGCCTATTTGGCAATAAGGCTGAAGAAGTTCTTAAAAAGATGGAAGATAAAGCTAAATCTATGCAAACTGTTAAGGATTTTTTACAAGTGCAACCTCCAAGTTTTAGTAGGCACTGGCCTACTAAGAATTGGTCCTTTCCAGCCACTTCCAAATCTTCTCAAGCCAAACCCAGAGACAGCAAAAAAACCCAGGTTTCAGTCCCAGGGGACTCTCGGAACTAAGCAGTGGGGGGCGTCCACTTCCAAATCAGGAAATAACAAGACAGCCCCGTATGGTAAACAGTCTCAATGACTTCCCTTTAAAATTTCCAAGCACTTCTCTTTTAACCGTCCCTTTGGGAGGAAAGATTGCTCTTCATGCAAAGAACTGGGAACTCATAATAGTGTGTCCCAGGGATACAGATTTCATTTCCACACGTTGCCAACACCAAACGGGTGGCCAGCCTCCAAATCAGTGGACAGAGGCTCAAAAACAAGTACTCTCCCTCTTAAACATGGGGGCTATTCAGCTGGTGCCAAAAGAGGAAAAGGGACAAGGTTTCTATTCCAGGCTTTTTCTGGTACCCAGAAAAAACAAATCATGGCGTCCAGTCCAGGACCTATCTACACTAAACACCTTTCTGGAGATTCCAAAATTCAAGATGCTAACTCTTCACCGGTTATTTTCTATGCTAGGCAAAGATGCCTGGTTGGCAACACTAGGTTTAAAAGAAGCATACCTGCACATCCCAATCAGGGAATCTTGCAGAAGATGCCTAAGCTTCAAACCAGGCTACTTGCATTATCAGTTCTCTGCACTGCCCTTTGGCTTGTCTACTGCACCCAGGGTATTCACAAAGTGCCTGGCTCCAGTAATTGCATTTTGCAGGCAAAGAAATATTCAAATATATCCATACCTGGATGATTGTCTAATTCAGGCAGAAAACCAGGGCATACTTTTAAATCATCTGGTGTTTGTAAAAAGGGTTCTAACTTGTCTGGGGTACACCATAAACGAAAAGAAATCACAACTGGTACCCTGTCAACAGATTACATTCCTGGGTGCAAGCTTGAATACAACTGCCCAGATGGCTTTCCTCATGCCAGAGAAGTAAATTCATTTGGTAACCCACTTCAAACAAGTGGCCACAAAAACCCTGCTATCTGCAAGAGAAATACTGCAATCCTTGGGGTTCATGGCCTCCTGCATTCTTCTAATTCCATATGCAAGACTGCATATGAGGAAACTACAATGGTATCTAAAAAGTCTATGGAGTCAACATTGTCACAGCCTGGAAACAATGATTCCCATCATACCTTGCTTACGCCTGGAGTTCCTATGGTGGGCAGAGGCCTGCCACCAAAACAAGGGACTACCATTCACACTACCCCCTGCCGCCCAAACCCTAACTACAGATGCATCAGACTATGCATGGGGGGCTCACCTGGC
This sequence comes from Protopterus annectens, assembly GCF_019279795.1. Taxonomy (NCBI): domain Eukaryota; kingdom Metazoa; phylum Chordata; order Ceratodontiformes; family Protopteridae; genus Protopterus; species Protopterus annectens. The sequence goes on from NC_056736.1 coordinate 422,203,218, forward strand.
AGGGAAGTGCATTCAGGGCAAATGGAACCCAAATAAAATGCACCTACATATCACTCAAAAAGAAATGTTAGCTGTACAGAATGCTCTGATAGCCTTCAAGGACTACATTCTTCCAGGACAACTAATGGTAAAAACAGACAACACCATTGTTATGTGGTACATAAACAAGCAGGGGGGGTACACATTCCTACCCCCTCTGTAGACTAGCCATGGCATTGTGGAACACAGCCTTGAGCTACCAAGTGCACCTACAAACTCAATTCCTGCCAGGAAAATTGAATACACTGGCAGATGGACTAAGCAGAAACCTCATGGACCCACACGAGTGGAAACTGGAACCACGGATTATCAACATGTTGACAAGCGAATGGGGGAGCCCATACCTAGATATATTTGCCTCCCCCCAGAACTACCAGTTGGACAAGTTTTGCACAAGGACTCCCCACAAACATGCCTGGAAAGTGGATGCTCTGTCTTTCCGCTGGAAAAAACTATCAGTCTACGCCTTTCCCCCTCTGCCTCTGCTCTCCAAAGTTCTACTAAAAGTCAAACAGGACAAACCAAGGATGATTTTGATTGCTCCAGACTGGCCGTGCCAACACTGGTGTACCCCCTCTTGCACAGTATGTCACAAATATCTCCATGGCACCTGCCTTGGGCGCCTTCCCTGCTGTCTCAGCAAGAGAACCAAATTCTGCACCCTCCGCTTCCAACATTGAACCTTGCAGCCTGACTAATCACTTCAGTTCACCCTTATCATTCCTCAGCAAACCTGTGATGGATGTCATCTTGGAGGCGAGGAGACCTAGTACTAGAAAATCTTATGCTGACAAATGGAAAAGATTCTGTGCCTGGAACCAGTCTTTAGGGATGAGCACAGCAGCGCCCAATTTACCTCAAATTTTGCAATACTTAACTGAGATGCTTCACAAATGCCTGTCTTTTTCCTCCATTAAAATCCACGCCTCGGCTATTTCAGCTCACTGTAACACAGAACCACCCCTCTTCTCTCATCCTCTGCTCAAGCAGCATCTCAGAGGGGCAAAAAACTTGAGACCACCCAGGAGAGCTCCTACCCCTGAGTGGGACCTTAACTTTGCTTTGGAGAAACTCGCTGTACCTCCTTTCGAGCCAGCTGCTACTGCAGACTTAAAATTTCTTTATTGGAAAACAGCCTTCCTTTTAGCAATCACTTCAGCTAGAAGGATATCTGAATTACAGGCCCTTATGGCAGTGGAGCCTTTCATCATCTTTCATGCAGACAGGGTATCTCTCAGGACCAATCCATCCTTCATGCCCAAGGTGGTTTCCAGTGTGGCTCTTAATCAGTCCATTTATTTGCCAACCTTCTTTCCCAATCCACAGAACAAAGGGGAACGGATTCTGCATTTCTTGCATGTGTACAGACAACTTAGATTCTACTTGGACAGGACTAAATCTTGAAGAAAATCTGAACAATTGCTGGTAGCATTTGCTGCAGGGGCAGAGAGGAAGGCTATTTCAAAACAAACCATTTCTAAATGGATAAGCCATTGCATTCATTTCTGCTATAAGCACCGTGGAAAACCTATCCCCCAGGGGATCAGATCTCACTCCACCAGGGCTGCATCTACTTCTGCAGCCTTTCTCAGAGGTGTTCCTACCAGGGATATCCTAGAAGCTACTACATGGAGTTCTGTACATACTTTCACCAAGCATTATCATTTACCAATTTTCTCTAAATCCAGAGCTGGTTTTGCCACTGCTGTCTTGCAGGGCCTTATAGCTGCCCCTAATGCTGTATAACCTCTTTCTCCCAACCATAGCTTTGGGAATCTATCCAAATGTAATGACTGCAACAGTGAAACACGAAGAACATAGTACAGTTGTGTACACTTACCATAAATGTAGATGTTAGAGTGTATTCACTATTGCAGTCCTGGTTACCCTCCCTCCAACCCCCTAGTTTTTTCTGGCTATACTACTACTTTCATTTTCTATGCCTAAAAGCCTTTTTGGTGTATTTGCTTTTGGTTGGAGGTATACTTTTGTTTTTATTTGCTCCCCATTAGGGGGACACCTGACATCTGGGGCAAGAAAAACTGATATAATGGCATCGGCTGCATGTTTTATACCCCTGACGACCTGACGTCATGGAAGAAGGGACAGCAACCAACGCAGGACCCAAGATTTTGTTAATCAGGCCGACTGAGGGCAACCTGCCAGCAGATTACCCAAATGTAATGACTGTAGCAGTGAATAACACTTATGGTAAGTGTACACAACTGTACTTTATGACATTTGTCCTTTGGAAAACACTTTTCTTGGTGGTCATGTCTACCCTAGGATCTTGTGGGTTTGGGTCCTTATTTGTAGGAGGCACTACTTGGCCTTGCACAGATGTGTGATGTCCTTTAAGACTAATGCATTTTCCTTCTGGAACTGTTTCAGAATTGTCCATTCACCTTTGTTTACTTTCAAGGGAAAACCAGGAGAGAAAGGGTCCTTCACACCCTTGACTTGTGTTTCCAGCTTGGGTTTTAACTGAATTGAGTCCGAGTCATGGGGGGGTGAAACACAAGCTCACTTTTTCACAAGTAGAGAGAATGTGGCATTGTAAAGTAGAAATTTACCAAATGGACTGCTAATTTTATTGTCATTTACCAGGAGGTGGTAGTCCATCCTTTGTTAATGCTACTGAAAGAGGACATTTCAGAAGAGGTGCAGCTGCTCTCTAAGTAATGCCTGCACTGCCAGCATGTGGTGCCATGGCTGTCTGGACTGTGGATGCGAAATGCTGTTGCTGGGATTGAGTCCAAAAATCCATATATTTTAAGTTAGGCTTTGTTTGTGTTTGGGTGCATCAGATCTCTGCCTTCTAGTCCCCTTATATTTTGGCCATGTTAAAGCTCCTGTTTCCCTTTAAGTTTAAACACAGCCTGAGATTCTTCCCAGTCATAACCCCACTGAGGACGACCCCTCATATCAGATGTAGCAGGGAATGCTCAGTATGTTAGCTAATGTGTAATAGGACCCTTCTCAGAGGTTCCCAATTACCATGTTGCCCTCCCACCATAATCCCCTTTGCTTTGGCAGCCCTTTTATCTGGCAGCTGGTGTGTTAGCCATGTTGCCCTCCCACCATAATCCCCTTTGCTTTGGCAGCCCTTTTATCTGGCAGCTGATGTTGTAGTTACCATTCAGTCAAGCCTGCTGTGTATGAGAATACAGAAAATATCTATTTCAGCATTTTCAATATCATAGATTTTTTTTTTTTTTTTTAAATACCTGCAGCAACTAACCTGCTTGCTTTCCAGCAGTATGAACATATGAAGTTCAGTACTGCGTATTACTGAAATCCACGTTTTTGCAGGGGGTAATTGTGTGCTGTTAGTGTGACCTAAGTGATATCTTATCTTCTGACTGCCTAATACCAGCATAGTTTTGTGGCTGTAAGGCTTTTTTCTCTGCTATAGTATGAGTACTGCTGGTCCTGCCACTCCTTCTTTCAAAATAGGTAGGGAGACTGCTAGGGAGGGTTTTCTTGAGGTTATTGGGGGAAATAGACTTCTTGTTTGGGATGATTCCCTATTACCATTCCAGGGGATTGTGTAAGTCCGATTATTACTGATACATTGGTTAACATGGCTCTATCTAAAGCAAAAAACACTGCCTCCATGGGACCAGATGGTGCCGCAGGCTGTGTCATACGCAAGCTCCAAAAGGAATTAACCCCGCATCTTAATACCCTTTTCAGTCTCAGCCTCCCCACAGGATATGTGCCCATAGAATGGCGCACGGCAATGGTGGTCCCGCTACACAAGGGTGGGGCCACAACTGACCCTGGGAACTACCGACCAATAAGCCTGACCAGTCTGATCTGTAAGGCTATGGAGCGAATCATTATGGAACTCATAAATGGAGAGATTGGGAACCTCCAGTCGCTGGACCCCACACATTTCAGATTCGTCAAGGGCAGATCATGCCTCCTGAACCTGGTGGATTTCTTTGAGAAGGGAAAGGAGGTACACACTGCTTACCTTGACCTTGCTAAAGCACTTGACACCATTCCCCATTCAGGTATTATTGATAAGCTCACCAGCCTGGGCATAAACCCTTACGTCACAAGATGGATCGCAAACTGGCTCTCAGACAGATCCCAGAAAGTAAGAGTAGCGGGATGTATGTCCGAATCCAGACCAGTAATGAGTGGTGTGCCTCATTGCTCTGTCCTGGGGCTCCTCCTGTTTGGCATATACTTCTCAGAAGTACAGGCAAGCACGGAAGGGCTGTGGCTGACTAAGTTTGTGGACGACTGCAAACTGGATGCTATAGTAGAGTCTCTGGCCAACATGGAGATCCTCTAGGAGGGCCTAAATGAGACTGCTGCATGGTGTCAAAGCCATGGTCTCAAGAAAATGCGTGGTAATCCCCTTTGGAAAAAACAGAGTACCGGCAAACTACAACATAGGAGGTAATCCCCTCTAATCTGAAGAAGAAATAAGGGATCTAGGGACCCAAGTAGATAGTCCGCTTTCCTTTGATAACCATGTTGCCAAAGTGGTTAGAAAATCCTTCTATGTGACCCATCTGATCACGAAAGGGTTCACATCAAGATCTAAGGATGTAATGGTGCCCCTCTACTCTTCCCTCATCAGACCCATTATTGAGTACAATGCAGCAATTGGAATGTATCTGGCTAGACATCTCCAGCAGCTGGAGGGACCACAGAGATACCTAACCAAGAGGATTACTGGCCTCAAATAGTTGCCCTATGCAGCATGATTGAAAAAGCTAAGACTGTTCTCTGTTGCATACCACTTTCTCAGAGGGCGATCTCTGTCTAACGTACAGAGCCATGTCCAACCCAGAATTGTTGAACATGCTCCATCTTAGCAAAACCAAATCTACTCGAGCTACACACTCTAGGGATATAAACCTCAACACAACAATGAATAGAACATGCTGGAGGGATAGATTCCCTTTGCAGAGACTTCCCTTACTATGGAACAGGGTCCCGATCTACATAAGACAGAGCCCCTCACTATCACTCTTCAAGAGGAACCTTGATGAGTGGATGGGAAACAGAAAGTTCACACCGGGGATCACACCAACAACACTACTAGATAGGGGCCAATGGTACTAGCTGCTAGTACAAGGGTCTAGGGAACTACTAAAGGGGCGGTGAATACCGAACAACGTGGCTGGGCTAATATATGCCTTTGGACAGATAGCCCAATACCAACCTATGATATGCTGCCACCTACTCAGTTTTCCTTCAGAGGTGTCTGTGAGAAAAAAAAACTAATTTAACCATTGCATTCAGTCAGTACTGGGTGCCAAATGCCTCCTTCAAATGATACCCCTACTTCCAAGGAAGACTATGCTTTCTTTGATGATTCTGATGTTGACAGAGACATGGCTATATCACCCGAGGGTTCTATTGCCCAGGACTTATTATTTTTCAGTAGGGAGCCTGAAATGTATAAATGGAGGCATTCTCTTTTGCTGAGTCCCTGACTAAGGGATAGGTTTTCTTGGGAGCTGATAGATGTTCACCCTGATTTGGGTTGATACTATGATTTCCTTGAAGAAGCCCTTAATACTGCACCCATTCCTCCCATTTTACTGTGTCCAGTTGCCCAGCTTGGGTTTCTTGGGATAGCTTTGTTGAGCAAATGCTGGGCTTAAAACCAATTAATCTGCCAAATGTGAACTGTAAATTGCCACACCTTAGTGTAGGTTCACTGACAGGATGCGGCTTGGAAGTGGATAATATGATGATAAGGAGGAAGTTGGACATGCTGTGTGTCCAGGAGACAAGGTGGAAGGAAGGTGGACATGCTGTGTGTCCAGGAGACAAGGTGGAAGGGGAAGTGCAGCAAAGTCACTTGGCTTGGGATCCAGAATCTACTATTCAGGAGGAGGACAGGCTAGAAATGGTGGGGGAAAAGCTTCAGAAGATGGTGTGAGATGTCATCAGAATTCGTGACAGACTCATGACAATCAGACTCAAGCCTAACGATAGGACTGAATTCATAATCTCAGCCTGTGCCACACAGCAGGGTTGTGATAGTGAGGAAGAATGGGTTCAGTCAGCAGCTGCAGGACCTACTAGATAAAGCAGGACAACAGGAATTGGTATTGAGAATGGTTATGCACATATTGGGACAGACTTTCTGGGTCCATATGGGTGGAGCATAGGGAATAAAGAATGAGAGGCCATCTAGACTTCTGTCTGGCAAATGGCTTGATGGTAGCCAACACGTGATTCAGAAAGAGAGACGGTCACAAGATCACATTCAAAAGTGGCCAGCATGCAAAATAGGTAGACTTCATCCTAGTAAGGAAAGGGCACTGAGATAGATTCGGTGATTGCAAAATCATCCCCAGTGAAACAGTCGGCCCACAGCATAAACTACTGGTTGCCACAGTCATCTGCAAGTAGTGATCAAAAAAGACTATAAGGTCAACAGAGACCAGGCTGAAGACCTGGAAGTTGACTGGAGAGAAAGCACAACAGTTCAAGGAATTACCTAGGGCTCTAGCACCTCAAGAAGAGCAGGAAGTAGGTAGAGTTGCAGAATGACAGTGCCTCAGAACACCATGTGTGAGGACTAGATATGCAGCTGAGACAGGTATGGAGATAAACTGCACTGTTATAACTTGTTGATACTTGTGAACCTCTGCTATCTCTGAAAAAACAAAAAAACAAAAAAAATCTTGCTTTTTTCCCACTTTTCTGAGATTTAAAAAAGTTCAGTTACAGGCTTGCTGTTCTTGAACTGTTTGTAGGTTTCTGTGAGGCCATTTTTTGCTTGGACTAAAGGGAAGTCTCTCTGTTGATCAGTGGCAGTGAAAAACATTGAGCAGCCTGCCTGCCCCTGTGGGAGTGGTTACTGACTTGAAACTGTAGTTTTATTGGCCATTTTGGGTCAATTCCAAAACTCCTTCATCTTCCTCTCTTAAAACCTGGTTGCCTCGTGGTTTTGGCGTCTTTTCAGGCTTGTTGGCTGTTGGTGAAGCACCCACCAAGAGGAGAAAACGCCGAGAGAAGAAAGGAGCCACATGTTAAGTTGTCAATCTCGCCTTCATTCTTGCTTGATGGGTTCTGACTGTTTATTTGCTCGAGAACTCCTTTTACCGAGGCAGCCCCATATCCCATGATGCAAGGCAGTAGAGTACCAGATCTCGTTTGCAGCTTCGCTTGGGAGGTCTCTTTTTACCAGCTCTCTGTAGTTGTTCACTTTTTTGTGAATTATTAAGCTTTTGCCAAAAAAACCTTGTATTAATAGTTTTAATCTTATATTATCCTTTTCTGACAGAATTTTCCTGTGTCTACTATTTTTTGTTAGTGTATCTTAAAAACCCTTCCCATCCCCTGTTAGGGTGTGTGTATTGTTTTTGTAGAATACCTTTTGGTATTTATTTAAGTCTAATTTTTGACTGGTGTGTGTGTGTGTGTGTTTTGGCACCATGTCAAAGGAGAGGGTCTCAGGTTTTAAGAAGTGTGACTCGTGCTGTCAGAAGATGTCTCTGACAGACGGTCACACTTCTTGCTGTGTACCATCTCCCTCTTCACCTGCAGGACTCCTGTGCTATTTGTCACTCCTTCAGCCAGAGAGTCCTGCAGGAGAGACATAACAAACTGGTTCTTAGAGGCCTTCTTAGCGGAGGGCTCCTCCATTAGAATAGAAACTCCATCAAAATAACAAGTTTCCAAGGCCCAGGCTTCTCTTTTTCTGGTAGCAGCATATCCCTGGGAAAACCAACATTATAGGCGGACCAGATTAGGCAGAGCTATTCTCATGCCTCACGGTGGTCTCTCAGAAGCAATCCATGGTGAGAGATTTTTTTTCTGGAATGGGGTCTTTGGTTCGTTCCTCTCATCATCACCTTTTACAATTTTAGCCGTGGCATCCTGGACCCAGTGTAGATCTACTTCAATTCATAATCCGGTCCAGCTTCTGCCGGTCAATCTTCCCTACTCTCAACCTCACAGCATGGTTGCTCCACTTCCTTCCATAGCCAGGCTTCCTTTGATCCTCCTACTTGAGTTAGGAAATGTCATGTTTACACAAGCAAATGGGGCAGTTCTGGACTTCTTAGCAGAGATTTTTCATGCAGGCTCCTCTTCTTCCACAGTCAGCAGAGTTCAGTTGGCTGCCTGTTCTAATTTTCGCTATGGGATGCTTAGATCATATGTATTATGTTCCATAGGCTCTGGAGCCTTCTTGAAAATTTTCCTGCCACAAAGCCTCCAATCAGGAATCCTCTCGAGTGGGATCTAAATTTAGTGCTGACATCCTTGATTCTTCCCCCTTCCTGAGCCAGCTGTTTCTTGTTCCCTGAAATATCTTTCTTGGAAGAAGAAAACTTTTATTCCCTGAGTGGCTATTACACATCTGCCCAGAAGGGTGTAGAGTTAGACCCCCTATTTGATTTTTCACAAAGACAGAGTATCTTTGAGAACTAATCCATCCTTTTTACCTAAGGTCGCTTCAAAAACAATCTGAATCAATCCATTGATCTCCTGTATTTTTCCTAACTATTCAGATAGAGCTGAACAAAAGCTACATTATCTTGACGTCCACCGTCAGCTTAGATATTATTTGGACAGAACAAAAAATTTAGAAAATCTGATCAACTTTTTGTTTCCTATGATAATAAAAAAGGCCTTCCTGTTTCTAAAGTGACTTTGTCTAGATGGCTTTCTTCGGTCATCACAAATTTATTCGATCAGGGAAAACAGCTGTGCTCAAAACCTAAAGCACATTCAACTGGAGTTTAGCTACTCTACAGCTTTTCAAGCTAGACTGCCTTTGGACACTATTTTGGCCACTTGGGCCACTCTCACACTTTTGTTCCCATTACAATTGACTTGGCCTCCAGGGACAGAGCCAGCCACCCAGTGACAACTTAACATTAAGAAGTTATGTACCTACCATAGCGTTCCACCTCCTTCCCCTGGCCTGGACTTGTATAAGAAACTATTATGCTAAAGACCATTCAGACCTGGTCCTTTTTCCATCTGCAGTTTCTTCTTCCTTTGGGAAGTATTTTATGCTTAGTTATATTGCTTTGTGTCAACAAAGCGAGATCTAAGGTGCCTGCCCTTGCATCATGTGGATATGGGGGCTGACCTCGAGGCTGAAGGAGTTCTGAGAATAAAGCAAGTGCCAGTGAGCGAAGGATGCGGCTCCGAAAGCAAGATATAAGAAAAGTGAGAAGACAACTAACATGGAACGTTATGGTAGCTACATAACTTCTTATTTTGAGATTTTAAGTATTTTTTCTCTGTTTATTTGCTAAGTTTTTCTGCATAGCCGCCTATTTTGAGCATTTTCTGGCTTGTTAAATTTGATTTCTGCATTAGTAACTGTATTTAGAGCACAACCTAGAGCTGTTTACTGAATTTCCTGTTTGCACTTATTTTTAAAATCGTTTTTTTTCTCAAAACTTGCATTTTATCTGTCTTTGGCCTAGCACTGTTGTGTGGGGTCATTTACTGCACTGTTATAACTTGTTGATACTTGTGAACCTCTGCTATCTCTGAAAAAACAAAAAAACAAAAAAAAAATTCTTGCTTTTTTTCCCACTTTTCTGAGATTTAAAAAAGTTCAGTTACAGGCTTGCTGTTCTTGAACTGTTTGTAAGTTTCTGTGAGGCCATTTTTTGCTTGGGCTAAAGGGAAGTCTCTCTGTTGATCAGTGGCAGTGAAAAACATTGATCAGCCTGCCTGCCTGCCCCTGTGGGAGTGGTTACTGACTTGAAACTGTAGTTTTATTGGCCATTTTGGGTTAATTCCAAAACTCCTTCATCTTCCTCTCTTAAAACCCTCTTTTGCACGGTTTTGAGCGTTTTTGTGCATAGCGCAACAGCGGGCAGTGCCGCCTAATTGGGTTTAAACTATTCCTGGCTCCACAAAGTCTGCTCTTCACTTTTTCCCTTAGAACTGCTCTATCTCTCGATTTAAACACCATATTCTCATTCTAAGGCCCTTCACTGGTCCAATTAAGTAATCCTACAAGTTAGCACTATTAAACCAGAAGCACTACTTACTCTTATACTCTCTACGATTACCCTGTCCTCTATTGGTCTGTCTTAAATTCAGTTTCCCTATTACTCTAGCATGTCCAAAGGTCAGTCAATGGTTTCCTCTCCAGTCCAGCTGGTGAATCTGGGAATTTTGAGGCAATGTTACAACTGTCTCATGTACACGGACAACCCTCTCCTCCTCCAAACAGGTTCAAATATATGTGAGAGATGCAACTATTTAACCAAACTGGAGGCTGAGCTCTCTCATCTCAAAACTGGTGTAACCAGTCAAGAGGAGAAGGTAACCTCACACAACACAATTCCAGTATCACATAGCCCCACCACATCAGCGAACCAAACACATAAATACACAAAAACATACTCGGAGGCTCTAAATAAAAGTCTACCTAAGCAACAGAGACCTCCAAAGCAGACATCCAAGCAAACGCTACCTCAAAACAAAACACACACAACACATAACCCACAAAGTCAGTGTGCCAAGCAGCCACAGCCCTTAAGGCTGAATAACACATCTGATACTCTTGTTATAGGTGACTCTATTGTCAGACACACTGATGTCCCGCTCACCAGGCTGAATAAAGAGAAGGTCACGGTGAGCTGCCTGTCGGGTGCTAGGATCCGACACACAACGCAAGCACTCGGGTCACTCCAAAGCAAATACAAATATGACTCCGTCATTGTACATGCTGGTGTGAATGACCTGAGATGTACCTCCCTGGACTACATGAAAAGAGACTTAGAGGAGCACTCTGATCATGTAGCCCAGGCTGGTATGACCCTGACCTTGCGCAGCATCTTACCCTCACCTAGAATGATGCCACAGTACAAAGACAAAATGATCGATTTTAACAATTGGCTAAAATGTTGGTGTCATTCAAAGGGAATCCAGTGTCTGTCAGCCTGGGATGACATGCTCGACAAGCCACGTTGCTTCGCTAGGGACGGATTGCACCTGTCACCACTGGGCTTTCGGATATTGGCAAAGGCTCTTGCCACCCCCATAGTGCCTTTTTTAGGCCAGGCTCAAAAGTCAAACCCACCCCCATAGATAGCACAAGGAACAAGAAACTAAGGGTAATGCTGCTAAACGCCAGAAGTCTTAACCTCAAGATGCATGCACTCGAAGCTCTCCTCAGTATGGAAAACATTGATATCTGTGCAGTGACAGAAACCTGGTTCAAGGCTCCAGAGAGCACCCCAGCACTACCAGGCTATACCTCATATCATGCTTTTCGGCCCCAAAACCCGGACTGAACCACAAAAGGAGGGGGAGTTTCCATATTTATCAAGGATATCCACACCTCCAGGTTAGTGGCATTGCACGAAGTATCGGAGACCATCCATGTGCAACTAACAGTGGGCAAGACTGCTTTTCAGTTTATAGCATCCTACAGACCACCCTCTCAAAGTCAGGAATCCCACTCGGCTTTCCTGAAAACATTGGAGAACATGAAGATCTCTCCGAACACCATTATATTGGGCGACTTCAACTACCCAAACATTGACTGGGAGCACTACTCAAGTCCCAGCACCTTAGCCCAAAGATTCCTGGAAATTATAAACTCAAATGCTATGGAACAACTAGTCACCACTCCCACAAGAGGGGACAACATACTAGACCTGATCATTACCAACATGGGGACTCTATGCTCCACACCAGAAGTATATCCCTCATTGGTAAGATCAGACCATAAATTAATTTCACTGGTTGTCCACATCCCGACCCCACCCCCAGCCCAGAAAACCACAGTGAAAAACTTCTCAAAAGCAAACTTCTCACTTCTCAAAACCAAAGTGGAATCCTTCAAGGCCCCAGAGCCAGTGGAAACTATGGCCCAAACTGCAGAATCCTATATAAATGCATTCTACGGACATCTCCAGGAATGCATGGATCATGCTATCCCAAACAAAACCAAGACCCAATCATCCAAAGGCAGGCGTCCGGTCTGGTGGACCCCTGCCATAAATAAACTGTACAACAGAAGGAGGAAGCTACTACATGATAGAGCAAAATCCCTAATAGAGAAGGCATCCCTGATCAGTACTAGCAAAAAATTATGATCCTTCATAAAATCCTCCAAGGCCAGCTTCGAGAGAAAAATTGCACAGGACACCAAAGACAATCATAAGGCTTTTTTCAGTTATGTTAGAAACCTGAGATGCAACTCCCAGACTTGTTCTGAGTTGATTCTAAACGACAAAAAATACACTGAACCCACAGACATCGCCAATATCCTGGCAGACAGGTTCAGTGCAAACTTCTCCACCCCCTCCCCCACAAAAGAGCAAGTATCTATCCCGGCAGAGGGCTGCCTCCCAAACATCTCAGATGCTCAGGTGAAGGCTGCCCTCTCCAAAGTAAAAAAAACACTGCTTCCATGGGACCAGATGGCGTCCCAGGTTGCGTCCTACATAAACTCCAAGAGGAACTAATCCCTCAAATAAAACAGCTATACAATCTCAGCCTCACTACAGGATATGTGCCCACAGAATGGCGTACAGCAAAAGTGGTCCCACTCCACAAAGGATGAGCCTCTATGGACCCTGGAAACTATCGCCCCATAAGCCTGACTAGCTTAGTCTGCAAGGCTATGGAGAGTATCATCATGGAGCTCATAAACAAAGACATTGGGGACGTACAGACACTAGATCCTACCCAGTTCAGCTTTGTCAAGGGCAGATCCTGCCTTTTGAACCTGGTTGACTTCTTTGAAACAGTCACCAAAGCCATAGATGAAGGGAAGGTAGTCCACACAGCCTATCTGGACCTTGCAAAGGCATTTGACACAATACCCCACTCGGGCATCATAGATAAGCTATCCAGCTTAAATATAAACCCCTATGTCACAAGATGGGTCGCAAACTGGCTCAAAGACAGAACCCACAGAGTGAGAGTTGCTGGAGCCATGTCAGACTCGAAACCGGTCACAAGTGGTGTCCCACAGGGTTCTGTCCTGCGACCACTCTTGTTCGGTATATACTTTTCCGAGGTACAGGCAAACGTGGGAGGACTATGGCTCACCAAGTTCGCAGATGACTGCAAACTGGGCGCCATAATCAACTCTCCAGCTAACACTAACATCCTTCAAAAAGGTCTCACAGAGACAGATAACTGGTGCCAGCGCCATGGTTTAAAGCTAAATGCCAAAAAATGTATAGTCATACCCTTTGGCAAAAACAATGTGCCCACAAATTACCACATAGGTGGAAACCTATTAAGTACAGAGAAAGTTATTCGGGACCTGGGGACCCAAGTTGATAGCAATCTCTCCTTTGAAAATCACATTGCCAAAGTGGTTAGAAAGACCTTCTACATAGCCCACCTCATCACAAAGGGTTTCACATCTAGATCAAGAGAGGTAATCGTGCCCCTTTATTCATCCCTCATCAGGCCCATCATAGAATACAATGCCCCTTTTGGGATGTACCTTACCCGACACCTGCAGCAATTAGAAAGACCCCAAAAGTATCTCACCAAGAGGATCAAGGGTCTCAAACAGATGCCATATGCTGCTCGGTTAAAAAAAAACTCCAGCTCTACTCAGTTGCATACCGCCTACTTCGAGGCAATCTATGCCTGACATACAAAGCTATGTCAAATCCAGAATTAATGGACATGCTCCACCTCAGTAAATCTAAATCCCTTAGAGCCACACGCTCGAGGGACTTGAACCTCAGCACAGAAATAAATAGAACTTGCTGGAGGGACAGGTTCATAACCCAGAGGCTCCCTTCGCTCTGGAATAGAATTCCAGTTCATGTGAGGCAGAGCACCTCACTGAATCTCTTCAAGAGGAATCTCGATAAGTGGATGGGGGATCGTAGGTTTGTCCCAGGGATTACTCCGTGTCACTATTAGACAGAGGCACAGTAAACTAAACCTTAAAAAGGGCACAGTATACTCAAATCAAGGGGTGGCGTAAGCCATACAGAATCGGGCTAGGCTTATAAATTGCCCCAGGGCAGATAGCCTAGTATGAACCTATGAACCTATAAGGAAAGCTGGTGATGAAATGCAGAAGTCCAGGAAGTCATTAAAAGAAAGGAGTGCAGGAAAAAGTGGGAGGTAGAAAGGACAGACCAGGCTAGGAAGGAATACTGCTTGGCTAACAAAGAAGCTTAGAGAGGAGTTGCAGTAGCAAAGAACAACATCAGAGGCACTCTACCAACTTCTGGAAAGTGACCGAGTTAGTGGCACAAAGAAACTATCAAGTTGCAAGGCAGGAAACAGAAACATAAAGAAGATAGTCACCCTTCGTAAGGGATGCCAGCCAAAACCTGCTCAAAAGTTCACAGGATGTCAGAGGCAGATGGTACTTCTAGCAGCTTTGAATGAAAAAAAAACATCAGATTATGTACTGTCCCAGACACAGCCTATGGTGAAAGAAGAGGTGGAACCCATCTTAGAAGAAGTAAGAACAGCACTAAATAAAATGAAATCAGGGAAAACAACAGGCTCTGAAGAGGTTATAGAAGCTATGGTCAAGATGTTGGATGAATGAGAGAGAAATAGTAAGTAAAATGGGAAATGAGCAGTTTGGATTCAGATCAAGATGCAACACAGTAGAACTGATTTTTGCAGTGAGACAGATACTTTGAGAGTAGCTAGAAATGTGGAAAGAGTCCAACTGGGCATTGCTAGACTTGTTGAAAGTGTATGACAGGGTCCCAAGGAAGCTGATTTGTGCAGTCCTGCAGTGGTTCAGAGTGGTAGAATTAGTGCAAGCTATATAAAATAACTTTAACGACTCAAATACAATCAGTGTTCAGTCTTATAGAGGGGTTCCCAGTGGGAGTGAGTGTGTGCATCAAGGTTCAGGTCTAAGCCTGCTTCTGTTCATACTGGTGATAGACTTCATTAGCAAACAGGTCAGAAGCCGTAGATCAACAAAGTTGTTGTATGCAGGTAATGTGACATTACAGATAAACTCTGAACAACACCTTTAGCAACAGGTAGGGGGAATGGAGTGCAAAACTGAAGGCACATGGGATGAAACTGAGTACAGATAAAATAGTTGTAATACCAGCAAATGGAGGAAATCAAAAGAAGCTGAATGGTGGAACAGGTTAACAGCTTCAAGTGTCTGAGAGGCATGGTTGAGAAGAAAGGAAGTGTGAATGAGGAGGTCAAAGTTGGAATCAGAGGAGCTGTAGCCAGCTGTCACATAGTGTCAGGTGTAGTGTATGACAGAAGAATGCCAAAGAAGCTGAAAAGTAAGGTGTACAAAACAATGGTGCAACCCATACAATTGCATGGAAGAGAAATCTGAGCTTTTGAGGAAGTTAGAGGTTATGGAGATGGTGTCTGAGATGGGTGGTAGGATTCACACGGTGGGTCAGACAAAGGAATGAAGACATAAGAGCAGAAGCCAATGTAGCTCCAATTGCAGAAAGAGAACAGATTATAGTGGTTTAGGCACATGTGCAGAAAAACAGAAAACAATCTGGTGAGAAAGGATTGGGACAAGACAGAAAGAGGGCAAGAGGAAATGAGGATGTCCAGCAAAGAGGTGGGCGGATTCTATGTGAGAAGACCTGTAACAGTCGAGCATGAGTGTCAAAGGAAGGAAGGAGAGTGGCATTGACTAGAGAGAGATGGAGACAAGTGACACAACACCCTGACCTCTTGTAGAAAAAATGGATAAGAGGGGGTAGTGGTGATGATGATTTGTCACAACTCCTAATCTTCCATCATCTTAGGAATTGTGAAATAATTTGTTCTCTAAAGTAGCATTAATAGAATCAGTAGGCTTGCCTGTTATTTACAGCTCAGACCTTAAAAGAAGAGTTGCAAGTTAAACCTTGGCCCTTTCCATACAACCCAATTATCAGATGCCATTCCTTCATAAGTAATTATTTGTCAAGCTTATTTAACTTAATGACAATTGTTCTACTTAGTTTTACCAAATTCCTCAGCCTATATCTAATTATAGTGCATGCAGTATTTGAAGCACTGGATGATTAAGTTGCATAGTTTGGTCCGTTTTTTTTAGTATCATTATTTTGGCAATATTTCTCGTGTCTTTGTTATTTCAGTGATCCCCTCTAGCATTATTTCTGTAGCATTGTAGTCCTAGACTTCAGCTTTCTGAGGTCATCTGGGTGTTAACTTCTTCTCATTGCAGATAAGGGACAAGAAGGCAAAAAGTCAGAAAATCACACAACCTGAATGGATATTGATT
The DNA here is from genome assembly GCF_019279795.1 of Protopterus annectens. Taxonomy (NCBI): domain Eukaryota; kingdom Metazoa; phylum Chordata; order Ceratodontiformes; family Protopteridae; genus Protopterus; species Protopterus annectens. The sequence goes on from NC_056736.1 coordinate 422,219,437, forward strand.
GAAAACAGAGCACCTCTTACTAGCTTACAGTTATGGCTGAAGAAGTTACAAAAATGGGTTTGATCTAAGCCAAGATTGAGTGACAAAGAACAATAAAACCCTGAGTTTTGCTCCAGGCAAACCTGGGTTTATTGTTGACCTGAGTGCCTGTAGAAGCTGGCACAACAATGGTTGGATTTGAGTGGCTTTGTTGTCTCACCCACCTCAGGATGAAGGACTTTGGTCGGTCCATGGGGTGGACTTCGATTTTCACACTTGTACCAAGAAAAAGAAGACTGAGTATGAGGAGCTTGGATGTGCCTGACAATTGCAGGTATTTATGGAAGTTGAGGCACAGTATGGAGACGGTGCATAAACCCCAAAGTGGTTGACTGCATGGCTTTCGGTGCTTAACTGCCATCTGGAAAGGAAATAAATGGTGATGTGAGATCTCACCCAAAATTGGTTAATGGACTTTTACCCAGTAGAGGAAGTGACGGGTCAGTTAGGTGCCTGAGGGGGTGGCTTGCAGGTCAGGTGGAGTAGCCCCACCACCACCACAAAAAAAACATGAGTTGATGATTGCTTATTAGATAAGCAACTCTTGAATGAATGCATGTGAAAGAAAATCTAGTTTAAAAACTCAGCACTTCAGAATCTGCTGTTTTACAGGGCATTTTTCTCCTTTTTAAGGAATGCTGATATGACAGCAGTTAGTTGTGCTGTTTAAAGAGATCCCGTGTTTGTCCTTTTTGTTAAGTACATAATTTTGCTTAAGAAATACCAGTGGTATATTTATTTTTTGTAAAAGTAATGACAGTCTGCCTTAACAGGAAAAACAGAGCCCCCTCATTTCAATATTTATTGATAATGATCTTTGTTCTCTTTTCCTATTACTCTTGCAGTGTTTGTGGAAAATAGGAAAGTAGCCTTATTTAATGCTAAAAAGAAAAATTAACTCATTTATGCCACCTGTTTCTCCTGCAAGTCAGTTATTTTCTAGTTGGAAGGAATTCGGACTTTCTTTCTGTTTGTTGAATTTGGTAACTGGGGCAGTAGACTAATTCCAGGGTGACCCATTTCAGCGACAGCCCAGGGTTAATGTAGCATACAAAATACAAAGTGGACAAATACAAGACATAATGAAAGGATATTGTTGATGGGTATAATTTGTTGTACAGAATTTCAGGTTATTTGTTTTCATAAATACTGTAGAGTACCTTTTTAAACAGGTAGTCGTTCATGGTAGATTATGGTGAGGTACTGTACAGTACCTTTTTTCTTAGTAAAAATAGTCAAGTGAGAAGTTTGTAATTAAGGCATACATTAGTGTTTGTGTTATTGTATTTACAAGATTTGAGATAATTTTCATCTAAAAGTGATTTGTGTTTGGGACATCTCCCAAAAATTAAAATTAATCATGCATTTTTATGTTTTTCTATAGATTGCAGTCTTGCAGAATAGTACAGCTAATGGAAATGCCACCATAGTATTTGAAAATCTACACCCAAACACCAACTACTGCATCTCAGCAAACATTACTTCGGTTATAAACTTCAATCCCTATGCTATACCTTCAAAACTTCAGTGTCTTGTTTTACCTGCTGCCAAATCTCCAGGTAATATTTAGTCACTTTCATCCTGCTTGTTTGTTTTATGTACATCTTAAGTGTTTTAGAGAGAGAATTGTGCATAAGAAATTGTTGTGCCATTGAGTCATCAATTAAAATATTTGCCATGTAGAGGCTGTGGTCTATGCGTTGAGGGTTTCTTGGTGAAAATGCCTCTGTTGTTGTCATGCGAAGACAGGCCAGATTTCAAAAGTTCTTTTTCTGACAGTCTAACTTAAGAGATAAAAGATCTAGCTATAAAGCAGACTCAACACGTCAGTTGCTTAACTGAGAGAAGGTTATTTAGAGTCTGTCCCAATGTTTTATACAGTACAGTGTAAGAAACTTCTCTGTGTGGAAGATTTTCAGTCCATATATTTCTAGTTAATCACTGTATATTAATCAGATCAGACAATAGTAGTAGAAGTAGCGAACGTAAACTCATCATGTCAAAAAGTAATAATAGAAAATATAAAATTCTACAGCATTACTAAGTATTCAAAAGTAATCCAAGCAAGGCAGGCAGTCTGTTTCCAGTCGAAAATCCTTTATTAAGTACACAGACACTATACTTTAGTGGGTCGTTTTGAGACTTCGGGGATACCACGGAGATTACTTGTTTAATGTTTTATACAGTCAGATGCTCCCTTCAGACTGGATGTGACAGTAGTCACTCTGCAATACTGGCTAAGTTTCATTGTCCATCCTTTTACATTAGCCCTGATGTTTGTGTATGATAGACAAATCACTTTTTATAATTTTATTGGCCATGTAGTTAGGCTGTTGCAGCTAGAATCATTGTTTTATTAAGGGAGCAAGCAGCTCACTTACAGATTCCCTGAACTTTTAAAAAAACTGCAAACATGTAACAAGATACTGTGAGAGACACCCAAAGTAAATTAATGCAGAATTTCACAGAAAGCCCTGAACAAACAGTTATACATGTAAGCAGGGAGCTGGTGGAATAGTATTCTGATAATGTGTTTTTTATGTGGTATCCTTAACTTCAGATTTATGGAGGGAAAAGCATTTAGTGATAAAGAAAATGCTGACTGTTTACTTAATCTGATTTCTTCGTAGAACTCCTTCTAGCATTTGTGCAGATGTTCATCGTGTTACCCTGCTGCAGTCATCACACTTGGGTTATCCTGTCGTCAGGCGGTCCCGCAGTCGGCCCGAATTCCAAAGTCTTGGTCCGGCGTCGGTTGCTGTCGCTTCTTCCCTGACGTCAGTGCGCTAGGGGTATATAGGAAGCATCCAACGCCATTTTCTTCAGTCTTTCTTGCCACGCGGTGCCCGAAGCAGAAGCAGTTTGCAAGTGCCGGTCGGCCGACTCCTGAGATTTTCAAAGTCGAATTTCAGATCCGAAGTCTTCAATAAAGCTAAGTATCCCATTGGGGAAACTTTTCTTGCCTCAGACTGATGTCAGAAAAAGTTAACAATTGTATTTCTTGTGGGAAGCAAATACCTCATAAGGACTTTCATTCTTATTGTATACCTTGCCTAGGTCCAGACCACGACGTCACTGGTTGTCGGTTTTTTGCTAGGTTCAATAAACGAACTATAAAGCGACGCTTTGATTTCGCATGAGACTACTTTGGTAGGAAATTTAATTACACTATGCCGTCAGAGCAACCGACTACCAGTGTGCACAAAAAACGCAAAGATAAGGACAGGCAGCCTAGATCCAAGCCAGACTCCGAGGCCTCGGCTGGGCCGGTCGCCGGTTTACCGGTTTTCAGTGAGGCACCTACGCAGCCCCTGGCTACCGCAGAATTGGAACCTCAGACCGCTTTGGATTCTCTGGCGGAGAGTTCTAGGCCGACGCAGCCATTTTCTTTAGGCCCTACCGACGACACTGCAGTAGGAGAAGCCGGTGCTGCAGAAACACCTTTGGTTTCTGAAGGTGTCTTCAGACCGACTGCTCTCACCATAAAGTCTTATGCTAAGCTTAAGACTCCTCTAAAACCAAAAAAGACTGCACTTTAGTCTGCAGTTCAAGGCCCCAGTTCAAGGCCCCATGCCTAAGAAACAGATGCTTAAAATGGCTGAAGATTTGATTTCCCTACCCCCACCCGACAAAAAGCCTAGACAAGAGGAGGATTATGCCTCCTCTGATCAGGTGTCTATTTCCTCAGGCACCTCTGAGGAACAAGATTACTCCTTTCCCCCTTATGAAGATTCTGATGCTGAGGATTCCATTCCCTCAGCTTCTCCCCCTGAAGACTATTCCTTTGGGGAAACCTTACATACCATGAGGGAACATTTCCACTGGGAAGGTCAGGACTACTCCGACTCAAAGAAAAGGCTCTGAGAGTTTCTTTTACTCCCCCGGCAAAGACCACTTGCTGTCCCCCCAGTTTTAGACATTGTGGATGATGTTTACTTAGAATCCAGTCTAAATCCAGATTCTCTGCCTCCTGCTCCAGCTAAACCAGATAGATACTATAGAGTGCCTGACTCACACAAATTCCTTTACAAAAGCCCTGTTGCTGACCCAGAGACTATCTCCCAGGGTCCCAAAGGGGCTAAGGCTTCTATGGCTAAAAATCCTGTACCCTCTGAAAGGACTCCAGAGCACTAGATAGGTTGGGGAAGAAGGTTTACACCTCAGCTACTCTAGCTATGAGAGCACTAAATTGTCAATTTCACATGCTTAAATACCAGCAATTCCTAATGTCTCAAATAAAACAAAAGATGAGCACACACCCTCAACAGTCTGAATTGAAGGAAATGCAGGATCTGTTGCATGCAGCTGAACAGGTGGGCAAACATACTTTACAATGTGGATTTAATTCCTTGGAAGCTTCCTGTAGAGCAGCTGTTACTGGGTCTGTTATACGTAGGCATGCTTGGTTAAAGGAAGAAACTCTGCCTGATCATGTTAAAGCAAAGTTACTAGATACACCCTTACAGCAGGATGTTCTATTTGGGGTTAAAGCAGAAGAAGTCTTAAAGAAAAGGGAGGATAAGGCAAAATCTATGCAGACTGTCAAAGATTTCTTACAGGTTCAGCCCCCATGCTTCAGCAGAAATTGGCCAACAAAAAATTGGTCCTTTCCAGCTACTGACAGACCACAGAGGGGTAAATACAGACGCCCAAGGGGCAGAGGACAAGCACAAGCCCATTACAAACCTCGACAATGGGGCACTGCAACACAGAAGGGAGGAGAAGACAGGTCCCAAACTACTAGAAGGCAAGCACAATGACTTAAACCTCAAATTGCCAAGCAAAACTCTCTTGGCAGCTCCCTTGGGAGGAAAATTAGCACTTTTTACAGACAAACTGGCGCATCGTCACAAAGGACAAATGAGTCCTAGACATTATCTCACAAGGATACAGATTCAATTTCCACACCTTGCCAACGATAAAAGGAATGCCAAACCTGCCACAAAATCAATGGGCAGAGGCACAAAAACAAATTACAGCTCTCATGGGCATGAGCCATTCAACTGGTACCTACACGGGAACAAGGCCAAGGATTTTACTCAAGGCTCTTTCTAGTCCCCAGAAAGGTTCATAGGTTCATAGGTTGGTACTAGGCTATCAGCCCTAGGGGCCTATACAAGCCTAGCCATAACAATTCCCTGGCTATTTCTTCCCACATTATTTACTTTCCTGGACCCCTGTCTAGCAGGGCGACTGACGTGATCCCTGGGGTGAATTTCCTTTCTCCCATCCAATCGTCAAGGTTCCTCTTGAAGAGGTCCAAAGAGGCACTCTGCTTTACATGTATGGGCAATCTATTCCAGAGTCTGGGGAGTCTCTGGGTCAGGAACCTATCCCTCCAGCATGTTTTGTTTATTGTGATGACAAGGTTTAGATCCCTGGAGCGTGTAGCTCTGAGGGATTGGGATTTCTTTAAGTGTAGCATGTCCAACAGCTCTGGGTTTGACATGGCCTTGTATGTTAAGCAGAGATTGCCTCTGAGTAGACGATATGCGACAGAGTATAGCTGGAGTTTTTTAAGGCGGTCAGTGGGGCATCTGCTTTAGGCCAGTGATACTTTTAGTGAGGTATATCAGAGGCCTATCCAGTTGTTGCAGATGTCATGAGAGGTACATACCAAATGGCGTTGTATTCTATAATGGGTCTAATGAGGGATGAGTACAGTGGGACAATGACCTCCTTTTTCTGGATGAAAAGCCCTTCATGATGAGGTATGCCACATAGAAGGATTTCCTGACTGTTGTGGCGATGTGGTTATCGAAGGTGAGACCACTGTCCACCTGTGTCCCTAAGTCTCTTATCACACTTTCTGTGTTTAGTGTGCTGCCACACATATGGTAATTCATGGATACATGTTTTTCCCAAAGGGATAACAATACATTTCTTGGCATTGAGCTTGAGCCCATGGCTCTGGCACCAAGCATCTGTTTCTGTAAGGCCCTTTGTAGAGTATCCACATCATTTGGGATTCAATAATGGCTCCCAGTTTGCAGTCATCTGCAAACTTTGTTAGCCAGAGTCCCTTAGTGTTGACCTGTACTTCAGAGAAGTAGATGCCAAACAAGAGCGGCCCCAGGACTGAACCCTGAGGTACTCCACTTGTCTGGAGCTGGATTTGGAGTCGGCTACTTTTACAGTGTGGGTTCTATCAGTAAGCCATTTAGCAACCCATTGGGTGACATAGGGATTAATGCCCAACTTAGTAAGTTTATCTATGATTCCAGAGTGGGGGATGGTATCAAAGGCCTTAGCAAGGTCTAGATAGGCTTTGTGGACCAATGGACACCCATTCTGGACCTTTCAATTCTAAACACCTTCTTACAAGTACCCAAATTCAAGATGCTAACACTACAGCAGCTTCTTCCCATGTTGGGCAAGAAAGCATGGCTAGTAACGTTGGACCTCAAGGAGTCATACCTGCATGTCCCTAGCAGACAAAATTGCAGAAGATACCTCCGTTTCATTGCAGGTTCAACCCATTACCAATTCTCTGCACTGCCCTTTGGCTTATCCACTGCACCCAGGGTCTTCACAAAATGCCTGGCACCAGTAATTGCATACTGCAGACAAAGAGGAATTCAAATATACCCATACCTGGACGACTGCCTCATCCAAGCAGAAAGCAAGGACATTCTCTTACAACATCTGGCATTTGTAAAACACCTTCTAAGTTGCCTAAGGTACATAGTAAACGAAAAGAAATCAAAACTAGTACCCTCACAAAATATGACATTCCTGGGTGCCAGCTTGAATACAATGGCCCAGATGGCTTATCTGATGCCAGACAAACAACCACAACTGACTCAATACTTCAAAACAATGGCAACAAAGACCCAACTCCCTGCAAGAAAAATTCTGCAGGCCTTGGGCTTCATGGCATCTTGCATACTACTAATACCATTTGCAAAACTGCATATGAGGAAATGTGGTACCTAAAAAGCATATGGACTCAACACAGCCACAGCTTGGACACAATGATATGTCTCATTCCCTGCCTTCAACAAGAGTTTCTATGGTGGTCACAGGCATGTCACCTCAACAAGGGTCAGCCTTTCACCTTACCCCAGCCAGGCAAACTATGACAACAGATTCATCAGACTATGCCTGTGGGGCACACATAGCAGGATGGTGCGTTCAAGACATATGGACTGCAGATCAAAGGAATCTGCACATCAATCAAAAAGAAATGCTAGCTGTACAGAATGCCCTGACAGCCTTCAAGGACCTCTTACATCCAGGACAGCTTACAATAAGGACGGACAACACCACAGTAATGTGGTACATAAACAAACAAGGGGGTACACACTCCTACCCTCTATGCAGTCAAGCAATGACCTTGTGGAACACAGCACTGGCTTACCAAGTTCAATTACAAGCTCAGTTCCTACCAGGAAAAAAGAACACATTGGCAGACGACCTAAGCAGAGACATCATGGATCCCCACGAGTGGAAACTGGATCCACAAGTATTTGCAATGATAACTCAAAAATGGGGGCACCCAGACATAGACCTGTTTGCCACCCCCCAAAACTATCATCTAACAAAATTTTGTACAAGGACATTTCACCATCAAGCTTGGAAAGTGGACGCACTCTCATTCAGTTGGAAAAACCTGACAGTATATGCCTTTCCTCCATTGCCCCTCCTCACAAAGGTGCTGCTGAAAGTCAGGATGGAGAGAACCCGAATGATTCTCATTGCCCCAGACTGGCCACGCCAGCACTGGTACCCACTATTAAGGAATATGACCCAGGGTCCACCATGGATTTTACCACAAATTACTCATCTGCTCACACAGCAAAACAGTCAGATTCTACACGGCCAGCTCAAAACCATAAATTTGGCTGCATGGCAAATCACCTAAGCAACCAGCCAGCTCCTCTTTCTCAAGCTGTTATGGATGTTATTCTGGAAGCCAGGAGGCCCAGCACCAGGAAGGCCTACTCAGACAAATGGAAAAGGTTTTGCACCTGGAACCAAGCTAAAGGCCAAAATACCCTTCAGCCAGACATATCTCAGATTCTACAATATTTAACTGAGATGTTACACAAAGGGCTTTCTTTTTCATCTATTAAAATCCATGCCTCAGCTATTTCAGCTCACTACAACACGGATCCTCCCTTATTTTCACATCTGCTTCTAAGGCAGTTTCTCAGAGGGGCCAAAAACATTAGGCCTCCCAGGAGAGCACCAACACCAACCTGGGACCTCAATTTTGTTCTGGAAAAACTTGCGCTACCTCCTTTTGAACCAGCTTTCTCAGCTGACTTAAAGTTTATATCATGGAAGACTGCCCTGCTGCTAGCAATAACTTCAGCCAGAAGGGTCTCAGAGCTTCAGGCACTAATGGCAGTAGAGCCTTTCCTCATTTTTCAAGACAGAGTTTCTCTACGAACTAACCCCTCCTTTATGCCTAAGGTGGTATCCAGTGTGGCACTAAATCAAACCATCCATTTACCCACCTTCTTTCCAAATCCACAGAATAAAGGAGAAAGACTCCTGCAGTCCTTGGACATTCACAGGCAACTACATTACTACTTGGATAAAACTAAGGTTTTCAGAAAATCTGACCAGCTCTTTGTATCCTATGCTACAGCTTCACAAGGAAAGGCTATCTCAAAACAGACCATTTCCAAATGGATAGGACATTGCATTCGTTTTTGCTACACCCACCATGGAATACCAGTTCCTGCTAGCATAAGGCCCCACTCTACCAGGGCAGCAGCTACATCTACAGCCTTCCTCAGGGGGGTGCCAACCAAGGATATTTTGGAAGCTGCAACTTGGAGTTCAGTACACACCTTCACCAAACACCATCACTTACCACTTTACTCTAAGACTGGAGCTGGCTTCGCCACTGCAGATGTTCTTCGTGTTTCACTGTTGCAGTCACAACTGTAGGGTACTCCTGCCGGCAGGCAGCCCGAGGTCGGCCAGAATATCAAAGTCTGGGCCGGCGTCGGCTGTATCAGCAAGTACCCTGACGTCAGAACACATGGGTATAAAGCTGACAGCCGACGCCATCTTCTCCAGTCTTTCTTGCCGTGCGGTGCAAAGCAGTTCGCTAGTTGTTGGTTGGCGTTTTCAAGACAACGTGGTGTGATTGTCATCAGTCAGAAGTTTTCTACTTCTCTTCTCAAAGCTAAGTACCCCGTTAGGGAAACCTTTTTCTTGCTCCTCCGATGTCAGAAAAAGTTAATAATTGTGTATCGTGTGGAAAACAAATACCTCATAAAGATTTTCACTCTTACTGTCTACCTTGCTTAGGCCCTGACCACGACGTTTCTTGCTGTCTGTTCTGTGCCAGGTTTAATTCTCGCACTATCAAGCGTAGGTACGATTGGGCCTTGAATTACTTCGGTAGACTATTTAATTATTGGATGTCGTCGGATACTTTACCGACTACCGGAATACAGAAGAAACGCAAAGACAAGGACAGGCCTCCGAGGTCCAAACAGGATACTTTGCAGCCAGAGCCAGCTTCGGGTTCGGCGGTCGTCAGTGTGGCGCTTTTGCAGCCCCTGTCGTCCGCCACTTCAGAACCGATGGCCGACACGGACTCCCATGGGGAGCCATCTAGGCCTAGTAATTTGTCTGCTGCAGGACCTTCGGACGTTGCTCCTTCAGATGGGTCCAGAACCGCTGTGCAGGTACCGGCTTCTGAGGGGGTCTTCAGGCCTTCACATATTACTATTTCCACAAAGACAAAGGCTAAGTCAAAGACTCCTGTTAAACCCAGACTTTCTGCTCAAGCTTCTTCGGATTCAGCTCCTAAGACTCAGAAGCAATTACTACTGATGGCTGAGGATTTATTAACTATGATTAAGGGCGCTCACCCTCCTCCTGAGAAAAGGCCTAGACAGGATATCCCTTATGATTCCTCTGATCAGGCTTCTATATCTTCAGTTTCTTCCTCTGAACAGGATTATTCTTTTCCTCCTTATGAGGATTTGGATGCAGAGGATTCTGTTCCCTCTGTCTCTCCTCCTGAAGATTTCTCTTTTGGGGAAACCGTGTGTGAGATGAGGGAGCATTTTCATTGGGAAGGTCAGGATTATTCTGCTTCCAAAAAGAGACTTAAGGAATTTCTTCTTCTCCCTCAACACAGGCCTTTAGCTATTCCTCCTGTACTTGACATTGTGGATGATGCTTTCTCTGAAGCTAACTTGAATCCTGATTCCATGCCGCCTGCTCCATCTAAGCCTGATAGATTTTACAGGGTCCCTGATTCCCATCAATTCTTATTTAAGAACCCTTCTGCTGATCCTGAAACTATTTCGCAGGGTTCCAACACTGTTAAGGCTGCCTCCTCTAAGAATCCTATCCCCTCTGAAAAGGATTCTCGTGCCCTGGACAGGTGGGGCAAAAAGGTTTATACTTCAGCTACCCTTTCTATTAGAGCTTTAAATTGCCAATTTCACATGTTTAAGTATCAACAATTTCTTTTATCTGTTTTAAAACAAAGGCTTTCTACCTTTCCTGCATGTGCCGAGGACAAGGAATTACAGGATGTGTTGCATGCAACTGAACAAGTTAGCAAACATAGTTTACATTGTGGTTTTGATGCCTTAGAGGCTTCCTGCAGGGCTGCTGCCTCTGGTACTGTTATCAGGAGACATGCTTGGCTTCGTGAGCAGAATTTACCTGAACAAGTTAAGGCTAAATTGCTAGGTGCCCCTGTTCAACATGATGTATTATTTGGATCTAAGGCTGAGGAGGTTATTAAAAAGATGGAAGAAAAAGCCGTCTATGTAGACTGTAAAAGATTTTTTGCAAGTACAGCCTCCTAGATTTTCTAGAAATTGGCCCTCCAAAAATTGGTCTTTTCCCACTTCTGACAGGCCTCAAAGGGGAAGATATAGACGCTCCAGAGGTCGGGCTCAGGCCTCTTACAGATCTAAACAGTGGACTGCTTCTTCACCTAGAAGGGGAGAAGACAGACCTCAAACCCAAAGAAAGCAGACCCAATGACTCCCTCTATTGGGCTACAGGTCCTCCTTCCCTGGATGACCCTCTCAGAGGAAAACTTTCTCTTTTTTACCAAAATTGGACTCGCATTACACAGGACAAATGGGTGTTAGACGTGATTTTGAAAGGCTACAGATTCCATTTTCACACTCTGCCAAGGCCTTCCGGCTGGCCAGATCTGCCAAAACATCAATGGACAGAGGCCTTAAATCAAGTGGACGCTTTATTAGCCTTAAGAGCCATAGAACCTGTTCCACCTCTAGAGGTGGGGAAAGGTTTTTATTCAAGACTTTTTCTGGTCCCAAGAAAACAAAACTCCTGGAGACCTATTCTGGACCTCTCAATATTAAACACCTTTTTGGAAATTCCAAAATTCAAGATGCTTACTCTTCAACAACTTCTCCCAATGCTCTCACAAGATGCTTGGATGGTAACATTGGACTTAAAAGAGGCCTACTTACACGTCCCCATAAGGCAACAATGCAGAAAGTACCTCAGATTCAAGGCAGGCTCGAGACACTTCCAATTCTCTGTACTGCCATTTGGCTTATCTACTGCACCCAGAGTTCTTACCAAATGCCTGGCTCCAGTAGTAGCTTACTGCAGACTTCAGGGGATTCAGATTTACCCCTATCTGGACGACTGTCTAATTCAGGCAGACAACAAAGACCTTTTACTTCAACACCTGCAATTTGTTCAATGTCTTCTCCTACTACTGGGATTCTCAGTGAACACAAAAAAGTCACATTTGATTCCTTCTCAACGAATGATCTTTTTGGGAGCTCTTCTAGACACAAGTTTACAGATGGCCTTCCTTACTCCAGAAAAACAGTTACAGCTGGCTTCAATCTTCCAGACCTTGTCAACCTTGACTCAGCTCACTGCAAGGAAATTCCTGCAGGCTTTGGGCTACATGGCCTCTTGCATCCTGTTGATTCCAAATGCGAGGCTTCACATGAGGAAACTTCAATGGTACCTAAAGAGTGTATGGTCTCAGCATTGCCACAGTCTGGATACAATGATTCCACTAATATCCTGCCTCCAGAAGGAATTCCTTTGGTGGTCCAGGGCGTGTGTTTTGAACAAAGGGAAGCCCTTTCGTCTTCCTCAACCTACTCAGATCATAACCACGGACGCCTCGGATTATGCTTGGGGAGCTCATTTTCTAAACCAGTGCCAACAGAGCTCTTGGACAAACAAACACCTTCTATGGCACATCAACTTGAAAGAAACGTTGGCAGTCCAAAATGCTCTTCTAGCCTTCCAGACTCTTTTGAAGCCAGGACATCTGCTAATTCGAACAGACAATACCACAGTCATGTGGTACATAAACAAGCAAGGGGGCTCTCACTCTTACCCCCTTTGCAGACTTGCCATGACTTTATGGGACACAGCCTTAAATTTGAATCTGGATCTTCAGGCACAGTTCATTCCAGGAAATCAGAATCTCTTAGCAGACAGCCTAAGCAGAAACATTTTGGATCCTCACGAATGGATGTTGGACCCCAACTTATTCAGCAAGATAACTGCAGTTTGGGGCTGTCCTCAGATCTGTTTGCGTTCCATCTCAACCATCAGTTGCCTCTCTTTTGCACCAGGTCCTTCCACAAGACAGCTTGGAAAGTGGATGCCCTGTCCTTCAGCTGGAGGAATCTTTCGGGATATGCCTTCCCTCCTCTTCCTCTTCTGCCTCGGGTATTGCTGAAGATAAAGCTGGACAAACCCAGACTGATCATTTTGATAGCTCCAAATTGGCCTCGTCAGTTTTGGTATCCAACTCTACTGCACCTTTGCTTGGAACCCCCTTGGAGTCTTCCTCTGACCCATTCTCTACTGTCCCAGCATCAGGGTCAGGTATTTCACTCTCAAATCAAGACTCTCTGCCTGGCAGCTTGGCTCATCAAAGGCAATTGATCCCTTCTTCTCTTCCTAAGCAAGTTTTGGATATTCTTTTGGAAGCTAGGCGTCCTAGTACAAGGAAATCTTATGCTTCTAAATGGAAAAGATTTTGTATTTGGATGCAGGATCGTGGTTCTGATCCTTTTTTACCTGATATTCCCTCTATATTACTTTATCTCTCAGACCTTTTGTTTAAAGGTCTTTCCTTTTCTTCCATTAAGATTCATGCTTCTGCTATTTCAGCTCATTTCAATTGTGATCTTCCCATTTTTTCCCACCAGCTGGTTAGACAATTTCTGAGAGGAGCTAAGAATTTAAGACCTCCTAGATCTCCTCCTGTCCCTCCTTGGGATCTCAGCTATGTCTTGGAAAAGCTTACTTTGCCTCCTTTTGAGCCTGCTGCCTCTGCGGATATTAAGTTCTTATCCTGGAAGACAGCTATCTTGTTGGCCTTGAATTCTGCCAGAAGGGTGTCTGAGTTGCAAGCCCTCATGGCCGTGGAACCATACCTCATCTTTCATCAGGACAGAGTTTCCTTGAGGGCCAATCCTACTTTTATGCCTAAGGTAGTTTCTAGAGTGGCTCTAAATCAGACTATTCACCTTCCTACCTTTTTCCCAAAACCCCAAAATAAGGGGGAAAGGATTTTGCATTCATTGGACATACACAGGCAACTACGTTTTTACCTGGACAAAACTAAAGATTTCAGAAAATCAGATCAATTGCTTATCTCATTTGCTTCCAGTTCTCTAGGTAAAGCTATTTCTAAGCAAACTATTTCCAAATGGATTGCTCATGGAATAAGATATTGTTACTCTCTTTATGGAAAGCAGATTCCAGGTACTGTCAGGACTCATTCTACTAGAGCAGCTGCCACTTCAGCAGCCTTTCTCAGAGGAATTCCTACTAAGGACATTCTGGAGGCTGCCACTTGGAGCTCTGTGCATACCTTTTCCAAGCACTATAACCTCCCTTTGTACTCTAGGTCTAGGGCAGGCTTTGCCTCTGCTGTTTTGCAGGGTCTTCTAGCTGCTCCTCCTTCTTCTTCATAACCTCCTCCCGTGTTCTCAGCTTTGGAATTCTACCCTACAGTTATGACTGCAACAGTGAAACACGAAGAACATAGTACAGTTGTGTACACCTACCATAAATGTAGATGTTCGAGTGTCTTCACTGTTACAGTCGGTGTTTGCCTCCCTCCAGACCCCTCTTGTTTCTTTTTTGCTTACTTTGTTTCCTTTTCCACTACCTCTCTGGTGTATTTGTGTTTCCCTTGGGACACCTTTTGGTTTTATGGGGGCTTCTGACATCAGGGGCAAGAAAGGCTGGAGAAGATGGTGTCAGCTGTCAGCTTTATACCCATGCGTTCTGACGTCAGGATACTTGCTGATACAGCCGACGCCGGACCCAGACTTTGATATTCTGGCCGACCTCGGGCTGCCTGCCGGCAGGAGTACCCTACAGATGTCCTTCAAGGATGCATCTGTAGTCCTAACATATAGGTTGTCCTGCTTCAGGCAGCCCTTCGGTCAGCCGGATTCCAAAGCCTGGGTCTGGCCTCGGCTGATGTCGCACTCCACGCGACGTCATAGCTGCTGTGGTATAAAGGCAAAAGCCGACGCCATTTTCCTCAGTCTTTCTTGCACAAGCTGTTCTCAAGTGCCGGTCGGTCAGATCCAGTTTCTACTACTGAAGACTTCTAAAAAGCTAGCCGATGTCAGACAAAGTAAATAATTGTTTAACTTGTGGGAAACAAATACCTCATAAGGAACCTTCCTTGTTTAGGCATCAGCCTGTGTAGCCTGTGCTTCTTTCATTTGCAGAGGAGTTTTGGTCCAAAAATGCCGCCGGAGACTCCGACGCACAATTAGTTCTTCCTTGGCCTCCGGAAGCCGAGGCTTCACAGAGCATGGCTGAATCGCTTCAGATATTGTTCCTACTGAAACTAGCACACTTTGTCGGATACTATTTGCCAGGGCTTGCTAAAATACCTTCTCACAGGCCTCCTCACCCAGACAGAGAAGAGGCCTAGGACTGAACCCCTGAACCTGGATGTCTCAAACCCTCAGGAAGGCCCATACTCTCCTTATGAGGATTCTGATGCAGAAGATTCCATTCCTTCTGCTTCTCCTCCAGAAGAATTTTTCTTATGAGGGAACACTTTCAATGGCAGGGCCAGGATTTTTCAGATTCAAGGAAAGGCTAAGGACTTTCTTACACTTACCACATAGACCTTTAGCCATTCCACCAGTACTAACTGTTGTTGATGATGCATATAATGTGTACTGCCCTGATTAGATATTACAGGGTCCCGGACACACACTACCATTTGTGTAAGGCTCCTGTGGCAGATCCTGAAACCATTTCACAGGGCAGCTGCCTCTGCCAAAAATCCTCTCCCTGAAAGGAATCTAGAGCATAAAGGTTTATACCTCTAGGGCCTTAAACTGTCAATTCCACATGATTCAGTACCAGGAATTTTGTTAGAACAGCTAAATAAAAACTATCCTCCTGAACCTATAGACCGCAAGTCCCTTCAGGAATTGGTACATAACTCTCAACAGGTCAGTAACCATTTTCTTAAATGTGGCTATGATGCACTGGAGGCTTCTTTTAGATCAGCTATGACTGGTACAGTGATTCAAGGCATGCTTGGTTAAAAGAACAATCATTACCAGACCATGTTAAGTCAAAACTCCTGGATGCTATGAACAAAGTTTGTTTGGCTCCCCTGCACAAGAGGTTCTAAAGAAGGTGGAGGAAAAAGCTAAATCTGTCCAAACAGTCAAGGATTTCTTACAGGTCCAACCGAGGTTTAGCAGGAATTGCCTTCAAGAATTGGTCCTTTCCAGACACTCCAGAGCACAAAGAGGCAGAAATAGATGCCCAAGAGGCAGAGGTCAATCCAGGGTGCCTAGCCTACCAGATTCAACTACAACCACTACCTCTGGACAGACACAATGACTTGTCTGATTGAACAACTGGAAGCAGAAAACTAGCTTTATTCTCTCACAACTGGCATTACATTACAGGAGACAAATGGACAAAGGCTACAGGTTTCACTTCCACACTCTACCAAAAAGAGAGGAATGCCAAACCTACCACCAAGCCAAAACAGATGCTCTAAGACAAAATTTACTAAGGATGAGAGCTATAGAAAAGGTACCTATGGAACAAGGCCAAGGATTTTACTCCAGGCTTTTCCTTGTACCAAGAAAAGAAAATCAATGGAGACCTATTTACCTCATTGTTCCAAAATTCAAAATGCTGACTCTCCAGCAACTTCTTCCCATGCTGGGCAAGGAGTCTTGGCTGGTAACTCTAAGAAGACACCGAGCATTATCAATTAGTATTCAAATGCCTGGCATCAGTAATTGCTCATGACAACAAGGCAAAATTAACAAAAGATTTCCTTGGGATACACAGTCAACATGCAGTACCATCCCAAAGGATAACATTCAGATGGCTTTTCTCACAGAACCAATATATTTCATGACATTAACAACACAAAATCCTGCATAATATTCCAGACTGCATATGAGAAAGGCAATGGTACCTAAGGAATGTATGGTCTCAACACAAGCACAGTCTAGAAGCCCAGATTCCAGTGATTCCATGCCTAAAGCAAGAATTCCAGTGGTGGGAGGCCTATGGACCCAAGACCAGCTGAATCTACACATAAATCAAAGGAGATGCTGGCAGTGAAACATGCAATCCAGGCATTCCGACCATTCCTTCAACAAGGTCACTTGCTGATGGACAATACCACAGTCATGTGACATCAACAAGCCCTGAATCTCAACATTCAACTCCAGTCCAGATTTGTACCAGGAAAAGATGGGGACTCACCAATTGAAGAAATTCTTCCTTTGATGTACAAAGTCCTACTGAAGATCAAAGGGCCTCTTCCTCTATGTCCCTTACTCCTGACACAGAACAACTACAAGATCCTACATCCAAACTTGAAAACATTGCAGCTAGCTGCTTTTTATCTCAGAGGGTTAAGGACATTAAACTTATTCAAATGGAAAAGATACAGTTCTTGTCTTTGAAAACTGCTTTCCTTCTGAATTACAGGCATTAATGGCAGTACAGCCCTTTCTAATCTTCCATCAGGATAGATACAGACAATTACGCTACTACCTATACAGAACTAAAACCAACAGAAAAACTCAAACAGACAATCTCAAAATACTCTTTTCATGCAGGCACATTTTAGAAGTGTTTTGCAACTGCTGTTATCTTATGCATCCTTGAAGGACATAGTAGTTTTGCCATAAATGTAGATGTTGGTATTCTTTAGCTAGCTGGGGAAATTATTATGGTGTATTTGTTTTGTATATATATATGTATATATATCTTGGCTCTCTATTGTTTGGAATTATTTGCATTTATCCAAATTTAGCCTTCCTAGAGGGCACCTGGCATCTGGGGCAAGAAACACTGAGGAAAATGGCATCTGATGCCTTTATACCACAGGGTGGAGTGCGACATCAGCCGAGGCCACTGCGCAGGACAACCCATATGTTAGGACTGGATGCAGTATACCTATCATCTAACATTATGGTAGGTACAAAACTGTACTTTATGACTGCAACAGTGAAGACACTCGAACATCTACATTTATGGTAGGTGTACACAACTGTACTTTTTGCAGGGCCTTCTAGCCTCCTCTAACCCTGTTTGACTCCACCTCCCATCCTTAGCTTTGGGATTCTACCCAAGTGTGATGACTGCAGCAGGGTAACACGATGAACATAGTACAGTTTTGTACCTACCATAAATGTAGATGTTCCAGTGTATACCCTGCTCCAGTCCAGGTTACCCTCCCTCCATCCCCTCTGACCTAACTAAAACCTTTCAATGCCTTAAAATCTGATACTACCTTTGTGGTGTATTTGCTTATAGCTGGAGGGGTGTTTTGTTTCTGCTAAACTTTTATTATTGGTACTATCTACTGACCACCATTTTGGGGGGGCACCTGACATCTGGGGCAAGAAAAACTTAAGAAAATGGCGTTGGATGCCTCCTATATACCCCTGGCGCACTGACGTCCGGGAAGAAGCGACAGCAACAGACGCCGGACCAAGACTTTGGAATTCGGGCCGACTGCGGAACCGCCTGATGACAGGATAGCCCAAGTGTGATGACTGCAGCAGGGTATACACTCTAACATCTACATTTATGGTAGGTACAAAACTGTACTTTAAAAGTTTTGTGCATGCAGCAAACTCTCAACCATTTCCAGGACTTCTTATTTCCACAGAGGAGAAACACATGCACCATTGATGAAATCATTCTTGGCTCTAAGTCAGACTTCGATTGTTAAGTAGGAAAGACCGGAAACCATTTGAAAGTGAGCATGTTTTCCTAGTGAATGGGGAATAGTTAGTTCATCTTAATGATGACCTAGTATTTGGAGACTATTCAGTGAAACTGACTGCCACAGAGATACTTTTCTTTTTACCTTTATTTCACAGATAGCTAGTCTTCGTGACTTAATCACATAGTGTTAACTACATTAAAAAAAAAACACAATATAGCCTTTCATTTTCCTTTTTTTTAATACTGGTGACTGTCCCTGAAGACACCTGCTTTTTAAGCTGTGTCTAACCAGTAAATAGTATGAATGATTTCACACTTAAAATGTAAATATTAACAGCATAAGAAACTGTCACTATTCTACAAGTCTGGCTTGATAATTACATGCAGATATCGTGGCTAAATCCAGAGGATATTATTCTAAAGTTAGTTCTCCACTTCCATCATAACATTCAACCTCTAAGCAAAAGATATCTGGACAAAGGGAAAGATAATGTGGGGGTCAAAGGACCAAAATCAGAGACATATAAATATTGTTATAAATTTAGAAAGTGTCAGGTTTTGTGTTATCTTCGCATTTTCTGAAGGATGTGAAGTGCCATACCTTTCAACTGTCCAGATCTTCCCAGAATGTCCAGATTTGTCTCCTATTTTTGGTTTGTTCCTCATAAAATGTGTGCTTTTGTGGCAAATCACTGAAGACTGAAGTTGCTAAGTAATGGCATCCATTTGAGCTTCAGACTTAATATCCTTCAGACAGTGCATAGCAGCATAAATCCTGTTCTAGCAACATTCTAAGCTCATAAGGACAGTATGTGTAGTCTGTTCTTAAATTTTTGGGCCTTTGTCCACCCATTATTTAAAGCTTTGTTCAGATTTCTTGAGCTGAGAAGTTTGTGTAACACTCGTATGTATGCCATCATTTAGTGACCTCAGTTCTCAGTGATTTGCCAGAAAACTTCAAATTTTATGAAGTACAGGCCAAAAGTTGTTGTTTGTCTTTCGGCTTTTCCCAGTAAGGGGTCGCCACAGCGGAACTCTGGTCCGCTAATGATTGGCAGTAGATTTTTACGAAATGCCAAGGTGCCAGCTCGATGCTCAACCTTCAATGAAGGCACGCCCATTTACGCACGCATGTCTTTCAAATGCTACCCAACTGCGGGGAGGGCATGCAGACTCCACACAGAAGGCACTCCCAAGCCCAGCCGAGAATCGAACAGGAGAACCTCTTGCTGTGAGGTAACAATGCTACCGCCGTACCACCGCGGCATTCGAAGTACAGGCCAAAAGTATGAGGCAAACATCTGGACTGTTAGGGGAGGTATGACGATCATCACTGTCTACCAGATCAGGAACTGGGTCTGGTGGGAGAAGTGCTGCTGCTGCTGTTGCTCAGGAATCGATTCAGACTACAAATCATTATGTCACCAGGCACACATAAACTTGACCTAGACTAATGTGTCTGTGAATACATCATTACTTGATCTTTAGAATAGCTGTTTGGCATACTGTACATCCTACCCTCTGCATCATTTGTGAATACGTCATTTCTTGGATCTTTAGAATGGCTATTTGGCTTACTGTACATCCTACCCTCTGCATCACCCAGTGCCATTAACAGTATTATGTCAAGCATACCTCCCCACATCCGGGTCAGCATACATTCCTGATGAGAATTTCAACCTGTACTAGATCCCCAGGTCTTCTCTACAGCCTTCCTGCTGTGTTGGACTGTTCACTTACGTAACTGGTTAAACAGCTGTCGTGACCCTGCTCATTTTCTGCTGTGTACCTGTTACTTGATTAGGTCTTCACAAACTGACTTGATTGTTGTGCCACTGCATCTTTTGCCCCCACCCCCCCAACACACAAGTTTAATGATGTAACTGTGTCACATTCATCATTACTTCTAAAACAGTGCACATACCTAGAACTACAGTTAAGTACAGAATGGTCTATCAGTTTTGTCATGAGCTGACTGATACAGACTGGTCTTTTGAAATGCACGCATGCTGACTTTGAAACAGAGTTCCATCACTTGTTACTCTGTTTTATCTGCAGGTTAAATGCTGTCTTTGCATTACTAATTTTGTGAAGGGTAAACTTACTTTGGTTGACTGCTTAGTTAGAACAGTCATTCTCTAAGCATAAAGCAACCAGGAAGAAATAAAAACTTACTATTGCATGTCATTTCCTGAGTTACAGAGGTGCAAGGAATCTGTGCAAGAGACTGACAACCAGAACAAAGACAGCCTGCCTCAAGCAATGCGCATACAGTTTTATTTATTTATGTATTGTTTTTGTTGACGAAGAAAGTCCATCGGAGAGGAACCTCCCCTTATCAGCGGAAGCCTGAGGAGAATAGCTCTACAAGATATAAAATACATATGTAACTGTAATGAATTAAAAAGAAGAAATGAAAAGATTGTTTGAGCATGTAATAGAAAACGAAAAGTATTGACAACATACTTATGAATAGTCATTAATGATATGAAAAGTCATGCAACAGCAGATCGGAATGAGTGTTTAGAGTAGACCCATTATATTTTACAATAGTAACACAGTGGTAAAGTGAACTTTCATAACCATGTAAACTTGAAGACACCATGGAACAGTGCATGTGACCAGGTAAATTGTAATAGTACAGAATACGACAGAAGGTTACAAACCAAGTAGTCATTTGGGAATAGGATGAGAATAGAGTGAATAAGGATAGTTTATGAGGCTTAGCCAGGAATAGGGTGCATGAGCAAATCCATGAGACCTTTAGTTGTTTTAATAATAGCTTGATGGATTTCAGTTTGAGTGGGAGAGGAATGGCATTCTAAACTTTAGAGACATGCAAAGAGTACAGCAGGGAAACTACATTATTGCTTGACAAATGCTTACTGCACCCAATTAATTCAGAGTGAAGGGAGTAAGCTTGAAGCATATTTTTTACTGTTAGGCATTTTTCTGTTTAGACAGTTAGACTGTGGGCAGATGTTCATCGTGTTTCACTGTTGCAGTCATTACTATTGGGTTATCCTGCTGGTAGGCTACCCTCAGTCAGCCAGAATTCCAAAGTCTAGGTCCAGCGTCGGTTGCTGTTGCCTCTTCCCTGACATCAGTGTCTTACTGTATTCCTTGCCTAGGCCCTGATCATAACGTTGCTAGCTGTCGGTTTTGTGCTAGATTTAACCAACGCACTATTAAGCGTCGGTTCGATTTTGCATTTCATTACTTTGGCCGAAGATTTAATTATATAATGCCGTCAGAACAGCCGACAACCGGAGTTTACAAAAAACGCAAGGACAAGGAAAAGGATAGGCATCAGAGGTCCAAAACCGATGACGAGGCCTCCACTAGGCCAGTCGCCGGTTCACTGGTTCTCAGTGAGGCGCTTTCGCAGCCCCTGGCGCCCACTACCTCAGAGCCACAGGCCACTTCCGACTCCCACGTGGAGCCGACTGGGCCTCTGGATACTCAAGGTATTGGGCAGTCGAAAATCATTCCCTCAGATGGGTCCGGAGCTGCTGAGCAGGCATCAGCTTCTGAGGGTGTCTTCAGACCTACACAACTATATGTTAAGCCATCTTCAGCTTCAAAGACAAAGACTAAAGCAGCTCTAAAGACAAAGAAACAAGTACAGCATTCTCCTACACAGACTTCCACGCCTAAAAAACAGATGCTCAAAATGGCCGAAGACCTAACTACTTTGAACAGGGGCTCCCATCCCCCTCCTGATAAGAGGCCTAGGCAAGAGACAGAGTATGATTCTTCTGATCAGGTGTCTATTTCCTTTGATTCCTCTTCTGAACAGGATTTTTCCATGCTTCCCTATGAGGATTCTGATTCTGAAGAATCCATTCCTTCAGCCTCTCCTCCTGAGGATTATTCTTTTGGGGAAACCCTGCATACCATGAGGGAGCATTTCCACTGGGAGAGCCAAGATTATTCTGAATCTAAGAAAAGGCTCAGAGACTTTCTGCTACTTCCTCAGCACAAGACCCCTTGCTATTCTACCTGTTGTAGACATTGTAGATGTATTTTCAGAGTCCGGCCTGTCCCCTGACTCTTTACCCCCTGCACCTGCTAAGCCAGACAGATACTACAGGGTCCCGGATTCTCAGAAATTCCGATATAAAAACCCTGCTGCTGACCCAGAAACTATTTCTCAGGGTCCCAAAGGGGTTAAAGCTTCCACTGCAAAAAACCCTGTCCCCTCTGATAGGGATTCTAGGGCTCTAGACAGATGGGGGAAAAAGTTTACACTTCTGCTACCTTGGCTGTAAGGGCTTTAAATGGTCAGTTTCATATGCTTAAATATCAGCAATATTTAATGTCACTGCTTAAACAAAAATTGTTGACAAATACTGAATGTTCAGAGAACAAGGAAATGCAGGATTTATTGCATGCAGCTGAACAAGTGGGAAAGCATACTTTGCAATGTGGTTGTGATTCACTGAAGGCCTCTTGCAGGGTTGCTGTTACAGGTTCTGTTATTAGAAGGCATGCTTGGTTAAAGGAACAGAATCTGCCTAATCATGTTAAAGCAAAATTATTAGATGCTCCATTACAGCATGATACTTTGTTTGGTACTAAAGCAGAAGAGGTGTTGAAAAAAATGGAGGATAAAGCAAAATCCATGCAGACAGTAAGGATTTCTTACAGGTACAACCACCCAGATTTAGTAGGAACTGGCCTTCTAAAAAATTGTCCTTTCCCGTGTCAGACAGACCACAAAGAGCCAGATCTCAGCCCCAAGGCTCATACAGGCCTAAACAATGGGGTGCTCCTACCTCCAAAAGCGGAGAAGACAAAGCACAACCTTACAGGAAACAGTCCCAATGACTTTCCTCTGCCAGACCCAAGCACTTTTCTTTTGGCAGCCCCCTTGGGGGGAAAACTAGCACTTTTTTCTCATCAAACTGGCAAATGGTTACCCAAGACAAATGGGTCCTGAACACACTGTCCAAAGGCTACAGGTTCCATTTTCACACCCTACCAAGGTCAAAAGGTATGCCAGACCTGCCACACAATCAATGAGCGGAGGCACAAAAACAAATTACAGCCCTCATGGACATGAGGGCCATTCAACAAGTACCACAACAAGAGCAGGGGCAAGGATTTTACTCCAGACTTTTCCTAGTGCCCAGAAAGGACAAAACCTGGAGACCAATACTGGACCTGTCTATACTAAATACGTTTCTGGAAGTTCAAAAATTCAAGATGTCGACTTTACAGCAGCTACTGCCCATGCTGGGCAAGAAGGCTTGGCTCGTAACTTTGGACCTAAAAGAGGCATACCTGCATGTTCCAGTCACACAATCTTGCAGAAGATACCTCAGATTCATAGATGGCTCAATGCATTACCAATTCTTTGCACTGCCCTTTGGCTTATCTACTGCGCCCAGGGTATTCACAAAATGCCTGGCACCAGTAATTGCGTTTTGCAGACAAAGAGGAATTCAAATATATCCTTACTTGGACGACTGCCTAATTCAAGCAGAGAACAAAGACATTCATCTAAAGGATCTGGCGTTTGTAAAAAGATTACTAATTTTGGCCTAGGGTACGCAGTAAACGAAAAGAAATCAAAACTAGTGCCCTCTCAAGAGATCATATTCCTGGGTGCAAGCTTAAATACAACTGCCCAGATGGCTTATCTCACGCCAGACAAACAAAAGCAACCGACTTCTTACTTCAAGAAATTGGCAACAAAAACTCGCATATCTGCAAGGAAAATCCTGCAGGCCTTTGGTTTCATGGCATCCTGCATTCTACTATTTCCATATGCCAGACTGCATATGAGGAAACTACAGTGGTATCTAAAAAGTGTTTGGACTCAGCATTACCACAGCCTGGAGACAGTAATTGCACTCATTCCCTGCCTGCAACAGGAGTTTCGATGGTGGGCAGAGGCCTGTCACCACAACAAGGGTCTGCCATTCAGTTTACCCACAGCCAGAGAGACACTGACAACGGATGCATCAGATTATGCCTGGGGGGCCCATATGGCAGGAAAATGTATTCAGGGCACATGGCCTGCAAACCAGATGCATCTTCACATCAATCAAAAGGAGATTCTAGCTGTTCAGAATGCCCTGACAGCTTTCAAGGATCTGCTTCATCCAGGACAGCTATTGATAAAGACAGACAATACTACGGTCATGTGGTACATAAACAAAAAGGGAGGTATACATTCCTACCCCCTCTGCAGCCAAGCAATGACCTTATGGGACACAGCATTGACTTAACAAGTTCACTTGCAAGCACAATTCCTGCCAGGAAAAGCAAATACTCTGGCAGACGATCTAAGCAGAAACCTCATTGACAACCACAAGGCCAAAGTGGTTAGAAAAACATTTTCTGTAGCCCACCTAATCATGAAGGGATTCACATCTAGATCAGAGGAGGTCGTCGTGCCTCTTTACTCATCCCTCATCAGGCCCATAATTGAGTACAGTGCCCCTTTTGGGATGTACCTTACCAGACACCTGCAGCAACTGGAAAGACCCCCAAAAGTACCTCACCAAGAGGATCAAAGGGCTCAAACAGATTCCATATGCTGCCCGGTTAAAGAAACTCCATCTCTACTCAGTGGCATATACCGCCTGCTCAGAGGTGATCTGTGCCTGTCGTATAAAGCCATGTCCAACCCGGAATTAATGGACATGCTACACCTCAGAAAATCCAAATCCCATCGAGCTACGAGCTCGAGAGACTTGAACCTCAGCACTGAAATAAATAGGACATGCTGGAGGGACAGATTCATAACCCAGAGGCTCCCTTCACTCTGGAATAAAATCCCAGTCCAGGTTAGGCAGAGTCCCTCATTGACTCTCTTCAAGAGGAATCTTGATGAGTGGACGGGAGATCGTAGGTTTACCCCGGGTATCACTTCTGTGTCACTGTTAGACAGAGGCACAGTGTACTAACCTCGAAAAAGGGCATAGCAAAATTAATTTAAAATGGGTGGCGAAAGCCAAACACACTCTGGTTAGGCTTATAAATGCCCTAGGGCAGATAGCCTAGTATGAACCTGTGATCCCCACGAATGGAAACTGGATCCTCAAGTCTTCAGCATGATAACAAGGAAATGGGGATGCCCAGACATAGATCTATTTGCTTCTCTTCACAACTGCCAATTGCAGAGATTTTGCACAAGGATTTATCACAAGCAAGCATGGAAAGTGGACGCCCTATCCTTCAGCTGGAAAAATCTAACAGTATATGCATTTCCTCCACTGCCTCTCCTTCCCAGGGTACTCCTAAAGGTCAGACAAGAGAAGCCAAAAATGATACTGATTGCACCAGACTGGCCACGCCAGCACTGGTACCCAATCCTAAAGAGCTTGTCTCAAGGTCCAGCATGGATATTGCCTCAAACTTCTCACTTGCTGACCCAACAAAACAATCGGATTCTGCACAGCCAACTCAGGACGTTAAATCTGGCCGCATGGCGGTTATTGTAGCCATTCAGAACACTCCTCTTTCAAAAGCTGTTATGGATGTTATCTTGGAGGCCAGGAGGCCCAGTACCAGAAAATCTTATGCAGAAAAATGGAAGAGATTCTGTACTTGGAACCAAGAACAAGGCATTGACACGTGTGCACCAAATATCCCTCAGATTTTACAATACCTAACTGAGATACTGAACAAAGGCCTTTCTTTCTCATCAATTAAGATTCATGCCTCTGCCATTTCAGCCCATTACAATACGGAACCACCTATTTTTTCTCATCCTTTAATAAGGCAGTACCTCAGAGGGGCCAAAAACATTAGGCCTCCAAGGAGTGCATCAATTCCGGCCTGGGACCTCAATTATGTTTTGGAAAAACTCACACTGCCTCCTTTCGAGCCAGCCTCAACTGCGGATATAAAATTCTTATCCTGGAAAACAGCTCTGCTCCTAGCAATAACCTCTGCAAGACGAGTCTCTGAGTTAACAAGCACTCATGGCTGTGGAACCTTTTATCATTTTTCATCCAGACAGGGTTTCTCTGAGGACAAACCCAACATTTGTGCCTAAGGTGGTGCCCAGTGTGGCCCTCAACCAAACCATTCACTTGCCTACCTTTTATCCAAACCCACAGAACAAGGGTGAAAAAATTCTGCATTCTTTGGACATACACAGGCAGATGTTCTTCATCTCACATTGCTGCAGTCCTTACATATGGGGTAGTCCGCTGTCCTCGGTCGGCCCGAATACCAAAGTATTAGGCTGACGTCGGTCATGGGCGCTCAGAACTGACATCAGAGCGTCAGGGTACAAAAGCGCATGACCGACGTCATATCCTCAGTCTTTTTTGCCGCATGGTCTGATGCAGAAGCAGCGTTGCAAGTGCCGCTGCGTTCTGAAATTTTTCGAGTTCGAGTTTCAGACCGAATCCAAGTTGGCTAAGTACCCGTTGGGGAGTATTTTGGTTTTCTTGCCTCAGTTATTTACCGGATGTCAGAAAAAGTGAATAATTGTATTTCTTGTGGGAAACAGATACCGCATAGGGATTATCATTCTTTGTGTATTCCTTGTTTGGGACCTGAGCACGACGTAGTCGGGTGTCACTTTTGTGCTAGGTTTAATAAGCGCACCATTAAACGAAGGTTAGATTGCGCTAGGCTGGTCTTCGGTAAGCGGTGTAATTATAATATGCCGTCGGATCCTCCGACTCCCGCTACCACAAGAAGCGCAAAGACAAAGCTGTAAAACCCAGACAGGATGAGTTGTCCGCTCGCCCGGTTCTTTAGAGGCTTCAGTGGAACCGGTGGTTCCGACGGAGGCTTCTCTTGAGTCTCAGGGGGAGACTTTGATTTTGCAAGATGTGGCCTCTCAGGAGGCAGGTCAGGCTGAGGGGGCTTCTCAGGTTACTGTTCTCCCTCCTTCCCAGGGTTGTTAGGCCTTCTCCTTCTGTTTCTAAGGCTTCTTCCAAAGGCAGGCCTGGTTTGTCTTCTGCTGGTGTCAGTCCTAGTTCAGCAGGGTCTGTGCCTAAGAAGCACATGCTTAAAATGGCAGAAGATTTAATTACTCTGATTAGAGGTTCTATGCCCCCTCCTGATAAGAGGCCTAGGGTGGAGCCAGAGTTGGAAAGTTTGGATCAGGCTTCAGATGATTCAGAGTCTTCGGCCGAAGACATGCAGGAATTCACTCCTTATTCTGATTCTGATGCAGAGGATTCCACTCCTTCTGCTTCTCCTCCAGAGGATTTTTCTTTTTCAGAAACACTTCATTCTATGAGGGAACATTTTAAGTGGGAAGGTCAGGATTTCTCTGATTCACGGAAAAGGCTAAGGGAATTTTTGTTTTTACCTCAGCATAGACCCTTGGCTATACCCCCTGTTCTGGATGTTGTTCAAGATGTGTTTTCAGAGGCTTCCCTTAATCCTGATTCTCTGCCTCCTGCGCCAGTTAAACCGGATAGGTATTACAGGGTGCCTGAAGCTCATAAATATCTCTATAAGAGTCCTAGGGCAGACCTAGAAACTATTAGCCAGGGACCTAAGGGTGTCAGGGCCTCTGTTGTAAAAAACCCAGTTCCTCTAGATAAAGAGGCTAGAGCTTTGGATAGATGGGGTAAAAAGGTGTATACCTCTTCTACTTTAGCAATGAGGGCTTTGAATTGCCAGTTTCATATGTTGAAGTATCAGAATTTCCTCCTTTCTCAATTAAAATCTAAGGTGGATGCTTTGGCAGAGGGCATTGAGTGTAAAGAATTACAAGATTTGGTACATGTCTCTGAACAGGTGGGTAAGCATTCTTTGCAGTGTGGTTTTGATGCTTTACAGGCCTCTTCCAGGGTGGCTGCCACTGGTTCAGTTCTTCGCAGGCATGCCTGGCTTAAGGATCAGAATTTATCAGAGCATGTTAAGACCAGGATTTTGGATGCTCCTTTACAGTCTGAAGTGTTGTTTGGTCCACCTGTGGAGTCAGTCTTGAAGAAAATGGAAGACAAGGCTAAGTCTATGCAGACTGTTAAAGATTTTTTGCAGGTACAGCCTCCAAAGTTTAGCAGAAATTGGCCTACTAAAGGGTGGACGTATCCTTCCTCTGATTCTCAGTCTAGGGGTAGATCTAGGCGTGGTAGGGGCAGAGCTCAGAGTACCTTCAGGCCTAGAACATGGAGTTCACCTGCACAATCTTCGGGTGAGGGCAGGGGCCAGTCCTTTCGTAAACAGGCCCAATGACCTACATTTTCAGCTGCCAGATTCTTCTTGCCTGGCAGCACCTTTGGGAGGAAGGTTGGCACTCTTCAAGAAAAACTGGCTTTTAATTACCCAGGACAAATGGGTATTGGACATTATAAACCAAGGTTACAAGTTTTATTTCCATACCTTGCCTCCTTTCAAAGGCATGCCAGACGTTCCTCCTCAGCAAAGGCTAGAGGCTCACAAGCAAATTTCTTTACTTCTTCAAATGGGAGCTGTACAACCGGTCCCTCTGTCAGAAGTGGGCCTAGGATTTTATTCTCGCCTGTTTCTAGTACCAAAGAAAGGAAACACGTGGAGACCGATTTTGGATTTATCTATCCTCAACACATATCTGGACATTCCAAAGTTCAAAATGTTGACGTTACAACAGCTTTTACCTCTGCTGGGCAAAGATCACTGGATGGTAACTCTGGATCTCAAAGAGGCTTACCTTCATGTTCCTATCAGGCCCAGTTGCAGAAAGTACCTGCGTTTTCGGGCTGGGACTTTTCATTTTCAGTTCTCTGCATTGCCCTTTGGCTTATCTACTGCGCCCAGAGTGTTCACAAAGGTTCTGGCTCCAGTGATAGCTTTCTTCAGGCTAAGAGGAATACAAATTTATCCTTATTTGGACGATTGCCTGATTCTGGCTCAAGACAAGGACGAACTTCTTCATCATCTACAGTATGTGATGGCAGTGTTAAGATGCCTAGGGTATTCTGTGAACGAAATAAAGTCCAGTCTAGTACCCTCTCAGGACATGTGCTTTCTGGGTGTGAGACTGAATACAGCATCCCAGATGGCCTTTTTGACCCCGGACAAACAAAAGAATCTTTCTCTTTACTTCCATCAATTGTCTCTTCGGTCCAGGCTGACTGCAAGGACAGTACTACAAGCCTTGGGGTTCATGGCATCTTGTATTCTGGTACTTCCCAATGCCAAACTGCATATGAGGAAGCTTCAATGGTATCTCAAAAATGTATGGACACAACACTGCCAAGATCTGGACACTGTCATTCAAATAATACCTTGCATTCAAAAGGAATTTTTGTGGTGGGCTCAGGAATGTCACCTAAACAAGGGACTCTCTGTGACCCGACCAGAGGCGAGTCAGATTCTAACGACAGATGCCTCAGACAAGGCTTGGGGAGCTCATCTAAATGGAAAATGGGTACAAGACACGTGGCCTGCCAGACTTCAACATTTGCATATCAACTTGAAGGAGATGTTAGCAGTCCAATTTGCATTGATGGCTTTCAAGGATTTACTTCTCCCAGGACAGGTGTTGATTCAAACAGACAACACAACTGTCATGTGGTACATCAACAAGCAAGGGGGAACACATTCATACCCTCTTTGCAGGCAAGCAATGATTTTGTGGGAGACTGCCCTCAGTTTACAGCTAAATCTTCAGGCAAGGTTTCTACCAGGAGCACAGAACTCCTTAGCAGATGTGTTGAGCAGACAGATAATGGATCCCCACGAGTGGAAATTGGATCCTCATGTATTTCATAAGTTGACAGTGTTATGGGGAACTCCAGACATAGATCTGTTCGCTTCTCCACTAAATTACCAGTTGCCAAAGTTTTGCACAAAAAGGTTTCATCCCACAGCTTGGAAGGTGAATGCTCTATCATTCAGTTGGAGCAATCTTCACGTCTATGCCTTTCCACCTCTGCCTCTCCTCCCAAAGGTACTCTTGAAGGTCAGACAGGACAAGCCATCCATGATTTTAATAGCTCCAGATTGGCCTCGACAACACTGGTACCCACTACTGAGAAGTTTGGTACGGGAGCCTCCATGGCCTTTGCCTTCAATTCCACACCTTTTGTCTCAGGAGAACAATCAATTACTCAATGTCAAAATTCAGTCTCTGCATCTAACAGCCTGGCATATTCTGTTCTAGACCCTGGAGGGTCTCAGCTTCCACAACAAGTTTTGAATGTTATTTTGGAGGCCAGAAGGCCTAGTACAAGGAAAGTTTACGCTGATAAATGGAGGAGATTTTTTATTTGGAGCAAAGCAAAGGACTTTGATGTTTCCAAGCCTGATTTAAGTGTTTCTCTCCAATAGGGTTGGGAGGGTGGCCTAATGGTTAAGGTGTTTGCCTTACAAACACAAGGTGCAGGGTTTGAGTCTCACAAGGGATAATTCGCTAAGCTTAAAATGGCTTACAAGGGCAGTTAGCTTAGTACTAACCTATGAACCTATGAACCTATGAATCTTACTGAGTTATTGGACAAGGGTTTGTCCTTCTCCTCTATAAAGGTTCATGCTGCAGCCATTTCTGCTCACTATGACTGTGACCCTCCATTATTCTCTCATCCTTTGTTTAAGCAATTTCTTAGAGGGGCAAAGAACATAAGACCCCCACGTAGAGCTCCTACTCCTGCTTGGGATCTCAATTTTGTGTTGGAGAAACTCACTCTACAACCTTTTGAGCCTGCAGCTACTGCTGAGTTAAAGTTTTTATCATGGAAGACTGCTTTTTTGTTGGCCATTACCTCTGCGAGAAGGGTTTCTGAATTACAGGCCCTTATGGCAGTTGAGCCTTTCTAATTTTCCATAAGGATAGGGTATCTTTAGCACAAATCCTACCTTTATGCCTAAAGTGGTTTCTAGTGTGGCTTTAAACCAAACTATTCATTTGCCTACTTTTTATGCAAACCCCCAAAATAAAGGGGAAAAGATTTTGCACACTTTGGATATTCACAGGCAGTTGCGTTATTATTTGAGCAGAACTAAAGGGTTCAGGCAGTCTCAGCAGTTGTTTGTTTCTTTTGCTTTGGGTTATCAGGGAAAACCTGTTTCAAAACAAACTATTTCTAAGTGGATTGGTTTTTGTATTGCTTTCTGTTATTCCCATCATGGTAAGGAGGTTCCGGCTGGAATCAGGCCTCATTCCACTAGGGCTACTGCCACTTCTACAGCCTTTTTAAGGGGGGTAGCTACTAAAGATATTTTGGAAGCAGCTACTTGGAGTTCAGTGCATACTTTCTCTAAACATTACCACCTTCCACTTTATTCTAAATCTAGGGCTGGATTTGCCACTGCAATTTTACAGGGCATTTTGGCAGCTCCCAATGCTTTATGATTTTGCCAACCTCCCTTTCCTCTGCTTTGGGATTCTACCCATATGTCAGGACTGCAGCAATGTGAGATGAAGAACATAGTACAGTTTTGTACCTACCATAAATGTAGATGTTCGAAGATCTACATTGCTGCAGTCCAATTTACCCTCCCTCCTTCCCCTCTGTAGTTTGGGGTGGTTGTTTGGTTTGGGTTGTAAATACTGGTTGCACTTAGGTGGTTAGATGTTTGTTTATGTTTTTTGGTTATGGCCTTTGTTTTTAGGGCCTTCTGACATCTGGGGCAAGAAAAGACTGAGGATATGACGTCGGTCATGCGCTTTTGTACCCTGACGCTCTGATGTCAGTTCTGAGCGCCCATGACCGACGTCAGCCTAATACTTTGGTATTCGGGCCGACCGAGGACAGCGGACTACCCCATATGTAAGGACTGCAGCAATGTAGATCTTCGAACATCTACATTTATGGTAGGTACAAAACTGTACTTTACGCTTCTACTTGGACAGAACTAAAGCTTTCAGAAAGACTGAGCAACGTTTAGTGTCATATGCTTCAGGATCACAAGGAAAGGCTATCTCAGAACATACTATTTCTAAATGGATAGGCCATTGCATCCATTTCTGCTATTCTCAGCATGGCAAATCAGTGCCTAAGGGCATTAGGCCTCATTCCACCAGAGCAGCAGCCACTTCAGCAGCAGCCTTCCTCAGAGGAGTACCAACCAAAGGTATCTTAGAGGCTGCAACCTGGAGTTCAGTGCACACTTTCACAAAGCACTACTACTTACCTCTTTACTCTAAATCCAGAGCAGGCTTTACCACTGCAGTTTTGCAGGTCCTCATAGCCTCTCCTAATCCTATTTAGCCCAGTCACCCATCCTCTGCTTTGGGATTCAACCCAAGAGTAATGACTGCAACAGTGAAACACGATGAACATAGTAAAGTTGTGTACCTACCATAAATGTAGATGTTCGAGTGTATTCACTGTTGCAGTCCAGGTTACCCACCCACCATCCCCCTTTTCTTTGCTGGGACTTATCTGTACTTCTCTGTCCTATACAACCTATGTGGTGTATTTGCTTGTAGATGAAGGAAATGTTATTTCTGTGCATGCATATTTATTGGCATATTTTTTCAGCCTACCAATTTGGGGGCACCTTGACATCTGGGGCAAGAAAAACTGAAGAAAATTGCGTTGGCTGCATCTTTTATACCCCTGGCGCACTGACGTCAGGGAAGAGGCGACAGCAACCAACGCTGGACCTAGACTTTGGAATTCTGGCCGACTGAGGGTAGACTGCCAGCAGGATAACCCAAGAGTAATGACTGCAACAGTGAATACACTTGAACATCTATATTTATGGTAGGTACACAACTGTACTTTTTTAATTGTGTGAATATTAGGTACTTGGCCTTTTCTAACCAATTTATCTGCTTTGGTATCATGTATTGATATGATCTATATGGCATATCAGCTGTGAATTTAGCTCTTCTAGCATTTTTCTAGAGTGTAGATTTTTGGGTAGCTTGCAAGCTGACAAAGACAGGAGCAACATGTAGGATGGTGACTAACAGAGTAGAGGCAATGGTTTTTCTGGCCTGGTCAGTCAGGTAAGGGTTGGTTCAGTATAGAAGGTGTCAAGTTTTCTATATGTTTTGTTGATCGCCTACTTTATGTAGTAGTCAGATTTCATGGCATAATCTATGATGACACCTAGAGCTTTGGTATGAGTTGCAAGTTCAATTTTTTGGTGTGATCAGAAGTAATGGTTAAGTAGAGGTTTGTCGTTTAGATACTTGTTTGTGTGAACAGAATACGTTTGTTTAGGGTTTCATAGTAATTGACAGTTCTGGAGCCATGTTTGAATGACTTTAAAGGGTTTGTTGTTTTTGGCAGTGCAGATCACTGTGTTGAGTCATCAGCACAGTGAATGGTGGCAGAATGTTTACTTGTGCTGTGTAGGCCATTCATGAAAAACATTGAATTATAAGGGACTAAGGATAGATCCCTGAGGTCCCCCCCCTGTGTACACAGAGAGAGAAATGGAGAGAAGTTGTTTTCCAATTTTACAGCTTGAAGTCAATTGCTAAGGTAGTTGTTGATCCAGATGAGAGATGAGTGTTGAAGTACGAGGAAGGAGAGCTTATAGAGTAGATGTTCTTCATCTCACATTGCTGCAGTCATAACACTTGGGGGTAGTCCGCTGTCCCAGTCGGCCCGAATACCAAAGTATAAGGCTGACGCCGGTCAAGGCGCATTTGTCTGACGTCAGGACGTCAGGGTATAAATGCGCATGACCGACGTCATATCCTCAGTCTTTTTTGCCGCGTGGTCCGATGCAGAAGCAGCGTTGCGAGTGCAGGTTGGCGTTCTGAGATTTTCCGAAGTCGGAGTTTCAGACCGAATCCAAGTTGGCTAAGTACCCCGTTGGGGAATATTTTGTTTTTTTCTTGCCTCAGTATTTTACCGGATGTCAGAAAAAGTGAATAACTGTATTTCTTGTGGGAAACAGATACCGCATAGGGATTACCATACCTTGTGTATACCTTGTTTAGGGCCTGAGCACGACGTTGTTGGTTGCCGCTCTTGTGCTAGATTTAACAAACGCACTATTAAGAGAAGGTTAGATTGTGCCAGGTTAGTTTTGGGAAGCGGTGTAATTATAAAATGCCGTCGGATGCTCCGACGCCCGCTTCGTCTAAAAAGCGCAAGGACAAAGCAGCAAGGCCTAGGCTGGAAGAATCGTCCGTCCCTGACGCCAGTTCTTTAGAGGGCTCGGTGGAGCCAGAGGTTCAGCCAGAAGTTTCTTTGGAATCCCAGGGAGAGACTTTATTACTGCAAGATATGACCTCTCAGGAGGTAGGCCAGGCTGAAGGGGCTTCTCAGGTAGCTGTTCTTCCCTCTCTTCCTAAGGTGGTTAGGCCCTCCCCTTCTGTTTCCAAGGCTTCTCCCAGGGGCAGGCCAGGTTCTGTTTCAGGTGTTACCCCTAGTTCTTCAGGGTCTGTGCCTAAGAAGCATATGCTTAAGATGGCTGAAGACTTGATTACAATGATTAGAGGTTCTATGCCCCCTCCTGATAAGAGGCCTAGGGTGGAACCTGAGCCTGGGAGTTTTGAGCAGTATTCTGATGCTTCTGAGTCTTCGGCTGAAGACTTGCGGGAGTATTCTCCTTACTCTGATTCTGATGTAGATGATTCTACTCCTTCTGCTTCTCCTCCTGAGGATTTTTCTTTTTCAGAGACTCTTCATTCCATGAGGGAGCATTTTAAATGGGAAGGTCAGGATTTCTCTGATTCCAGGAAAAGGCTTAGGGAATTTTTGTTTCTACCCCAGCACAGGCCTTTAGCTATACCTCCTGTTCTGGATGTGGTGGAAGATGTTTTTGCAGAGGCTTCTCTGAACCCTGATTCTTTGCCCCCTGCTCCAGTTAAACCAGATAGATATTATAGGGTGCCTGACGCTCATAAGTATCTTTTTAAGAGTCCTAGGGCAGACCCAGAAACTGTTTCTCAAGGGCCTAAAGGTGTTAAGGCTTCTGTTGTGAAAAATCCTGTTCCTTTAGATAAGGAGGCAAGGGCTTTGGATAGATGGGGAAAGAAAGTGTATACTTCTTCCACTCTAGCCATGAGGGCTTTGAATTGCCAGTTTCACATGTTAAAATACCAAAATTATCTCCTTTCACAATTAAAGTCTAAGGTAGATGCTCTGGCGGAAGGTATTGAATGTAAAGAGTTGCAGGATTTAGCTCATGTTTCTGAGCAGGTGGGTAAGCATTCTTTGCAATGTGGTTTTGATGCTGTACAGGCCTCTTCGAGGGTGGCTGCCACTGGTTCGGTTCTTCGCAGGCATGCCTGGCTGAAGGATCAGAATTTGGCTGAGCATGTTAAGACAAGGATTTTAGATGCTCCTTTACAGTCTGATGTGTTGTTTGGTTCGCCTGTGGAAGCAGTTCTGAAGAAAATGGAAGACAAGGCTAAGTCTATGCAGACTGTTAAAGATTTTTTGCAGGTTCAGCCTCCAGTTTAGTAGAAATTGGCCTTCTAAGGGGTGGACATATCCTGCTTATGATTCCCAGTCTAGGGGTAGGTCTAGACGTGGTAGGGGCAGAGCTCAGGGATCTTTTAGGCCTAGAACAGGGAGTTCACCGGCTCAGTCTTCTGGTGAGGGCAGGGGTCAGTCCTTTCGTAAGCAGACTCAATGACCTGCCTTTTCAGCTGCCAGAATCTTCTCGTCTGGCAGCACCTTTGGGAGGAAGATTGGCACTTTTCAGAGAAAACTGGAGTTTAATTACCCAAGACAAATGGGTATTGGATATCATTCACCACGGTTACAGGTTTTATTTCCATACCTTGCCTCCTTTCAAAGGCATGCCAGACATTCCTCCTCAACAAAGAAAAGAGGCTCACAAGCAAATTTCTCTGTTAATCCAAATAGGGGCCATTCAGCCGGTTCCTGTGCCAGAAAGGGGCCTAGGATTTTATTCACGCCTGTTCTTAGTACCAAAAAAGGGGAACACGTGGAGACCAATTCTGGATTTATCTATCCTCAACACTTATCTGGACATTCCCAAGTTCAAAATGTTGACGTTACAACAGCTTTTACCTCTGCTGGGCAAAGATCACTGGATGGTAACTTTGGATCTCAAGGAAGCCTACCTTCATGTTCCTAT
Source organism: Protopterus annectens (assembly GCF_019279795.1). Lineage (NCBI taxonomy): Eukaryota > Metazoa > Chordata > Ceratodontiformes > Protopteridae > Protopterus > Protopterus annectens. Next base: position 422,255,590 of record NC_056736.1, read on the forward strand.
CAGACAAATTTGCAGAAAGTATCTGCGTTTTCGAGCTGGAAATTCTCATTATCAGTTCTCTGCATTGCCCTTTGGCTTATCTACTGCGCCTAGAGTATTCACAAAAGTTCTGGCTCCAGTGATAGCTTTCTTCAGGCTAAATGGAATACAAATCTATCCTTATTTGGACGACTGCCTGATTCTGGCTCAAGAAAAGGAAGTGCTTCTTCAGCATTTGGAATATGTGATAGCAGTGCTAAGATGCCTAGGGTATTCTGTGAACGAAATAAAGTCCAGTCTAGTACCCTCTCAAGACAGGTGCTTTCTGGGTGTGAGACTGTATACAGCAACCCAGATGGCCTTCTTAACCCCGGACAAGCAAAAGAATCTTTCTCTTTACTTCCATCAACTATCTCATCAGTCCGGGCTGACTGCAAGGACAGTCCTTCAAGCCTTAGGGTTCATGGCATCTTGTATTCTGGTGCTTCCCAATGCCAAACTGCATATGAGGAAGCTGTAATGGTATCTCAAGAATGTATGGACACAGCACTGCCAGGATTTGGACACTGTCATTCAAATAATACCTTGCATTCAACAAGAATTTTTGTGGTGGGCTCAGGAATGTCACCTAAACAAGGGACTCTCTGTGACCCGGCCAGAGGCGAGTCAGATTTTAACGACAGATGCCTCAGACACAGCTTGGGGAGCTCATCTGAATGGAAAGTGGATACAAGACAAGTGGCCTCCCAGACTACAGCATCTACATATCAACATGAAGGAGATGTTAGCAGTCCAGTTTGCATTAATGGCTTTCAAGGATTTACTTCTTCCAGGACAGGTGTTGATTCTGACAGACAACACAACTGTCATGTGGTACATCAACAAGCAAGGGGGAACACATTCTTATCCTCTATGCAGGCAAGCAATGATTCTGTGGGAGACTGCTCTCAGCCTACAACTAAATCTACAGGCAAGGTTTCTGCCGAGCACAGAACTCCTTAGCAGATGTATTAAGCAGGCAAATCATGGATCCCCACGAGTGGAAACTGGATCTTCATGTATTTCAGAAATTGACAGTGTCATGGGGGACTCCAGACATAGATCTGTTCGCTTCTCCACTAAACCACCAGCTGCCAAAGTTTTGCACGAAAAGGTTTCATCACACAGCTTGGAAAGTGGATGCTCTTTCTTTCAGTTGGAAAAATCTTCACGTGTATGCCTTTCCACCTCTGCCTCTCCTTCCAAGGGTACTCTTAAAGGTCAGACAGGACAAGCCAAGGATGATTTTAATAGCTCCAGATTGGCCTCGGCAGCACTGGTACCCATTACTGAGGAGTCTCGTAAGGAAGCTTCCATGGCCCTTACCTTTGATTCCACACCTATTGTCTCAGGAGAATGGTCATCTACTCAATGTCAAGCTTCACTCTCTTCATCTAACAGCCTGGCATATTCTGTTTTGAACCATAGCAGGTCTCAGCTTCCCCAACAAGTTTTGAATGTGATTATGGAAGCCAGAAGACCTAGTACAAGGAGAGTGTACGAAGAGAAATGGAAGAGATTTTTGTTTTGGAGTGCAGCAAAGCATTTGGATGTTTCAGAGCCTAATTTGAGTGGGGCTCTTCAATATCTTACTGAGTTATTGGACAAGGGTTTGTCTTTCTCTTCCATTAAGATTCATGCTGCAGCAATTTCAGCTCACTATGATTGTGACCCTCCATTGTTTTCTCATCCTTTGTTCAAGCAATTTCTTAGAGGGGCAAAGAATATAAGACCCCCACGTAGAGCTCCTACTCCGGCTTGGGATCTCAATTTTGTGTTGGAGAAACTCACTCTACAGCCTTTTGAGCCTGCAGCTACGACTGAATTGAAATATTTGTCATGGAAGACTGCTTTTTTGTTAGCCATTACCTCTGCAAGAAGGGTGTCTGAATTGCAGGCCCTTATGGCGGTGGAGCCTTTCTTAATTTTCCATAAGGATAGAGTATCTTTACGTACTAACCCTTCCTTTATGCCTAAAGTGGTTTCTAGTGTGGCTTTAAACCAAACTATTCATTTGCCTACTTTTTATGCAAATCCCCAGAATAGGGGGGAAAAGATTTTGCACACTTTAGATGTACACAGGCAGTTGCGTTACTATTTAAGCAGGACTAAGGATTTCAGGCAGTCTCAGCAGTTGTTTGTTTCTTTTGCTCTAGGTTCTCAGGGCAAGCCTGTGTCAAAACAAACTATTTCTAAGTGGATTGGGTTGTGCATTACTTTCTGTTACTCCCATCATGGCAAGGAAGTTCCGGCTGGGATTAAACCTCATTCCACTAGGGCTACTGCCACTTCCACAGCATTTTTAAGGGGGGTGGCAACTAAGGATATTTTGGAGGCAGCTACTTGGAGTTCAGTACACACTTTCTCTAAGCATTATCACCTTCCTCTCTACTCTAAATCTAGGGCTGGTTTTGCCACTGCTATTTTACAGGGCATGTTGGCAGCTCCTGCTTCTTTGTGATTTTGCCATCCTCCCTTACCTCTGCTTTGGGATTCTACCCAAGTGTTATGACTGCAGCAATGTGAGATGAAGAACATAGTACAGTGTTGTACCTACCATAAATGTAGTTGTTCGAAGATCCACATTGCTGCAGTCCAATTTACCCTCCCTCCTTCCCCTCTGTGTTTAGGGGTGGTTGTGTGAGTGAGAGGGTACCATTCTAATTTTGTATATATTGTATATATATTGGGTACAGGGGTGTTTGGTGTGCTGTTGTTGTTGTTGTTGTTGTTTTTGGTTTGGCCTTATCCTTTTATGGTCTTCTGACATCTGGGGCAAGAAAAGACTGAGGATATGACGTCGGTCATGCGCATTTATACCCTGACGTCCTGACGTCAGACAAATGCGCCTTGACCGGCGTCAGCCTTATACTTTGGTATTCGGGCCGACTGGGACAGCGGACTACCCCCAAGTGTTATGACTGCAGCAATGTGGATCTTCGAACATCTACATTTATGGTAGGTACAAAACTGTACTTTTTTGGTGATGTACTGTGCCAAAGACTTTTGACGAATCAAGAGAGAGTACTGCTACTAAGTTCCCTGCATTCCTGTTGCTGTTGATAGTGGTAGCAGAGCTGAGCAGACCTGTTATAGTGCTGCAATGTGGCTGGAAGCTGTGTTGTGTGGGACCTAGCAAGTTGTTTATGGTAACAAGTTTAAGTAACTGACAGTGGACACATTTTTCTAAGACTTTGGATAGGGAAGCCTGTGATTGTAGATATAAGTAGAAGAGTCAGCTTTGAATAGAAAGGATATAAGATTCATGCCAAATTATTGGGGTGTAGTTTTCTGTGATGGAGCAGTTTATTAGAATGAAGTCTGGGCAAATTAGGGTGTCTGCTGCAAGTTTAATATACTCTGCAGGAAGGTTGTCTGTGGCAAATGTAGTTTGGTTTAGTTTGCAAAGGTATTTTCTGATGGTGGATGAAGAGTGTGGCTCAGAATCAAATGTGTTGGGATTATTTATTGATTGTGGAGGGAGTGAGGTGTAGAGGTAGTAGAGTTGTTTAAAAGGGAAGTTCCTGTGTTAATAAAATGTGTGGTGAATTGACTGACAGTCATTTGTGTAGTTAGTAGCAGGAATTGGATGGGTGGTGTTCTCAGGATGTGCATGTTTGCTGATGGAGGACCAGAAATGTTTGGAGTTGTTTTGCTTATTGTATTGGAAGTTAGTATAATATGTATTTTTTCAAGGTTGATCTTGCGTGTTGCTATGTTTTTTATACTTTTGGAGGCCGGAGTGAGTTTGGTTATTTCCAGGTATTCCAAGGTCTTTCTCACTTTCACTGTAATTTTTAGTTAACCAGGGTACAGAGTTTACTTAAACTCTTTTAGTTATTAGTGGGGCATGTTCATTTAGTATGAAGAGAGGTAAAGTATGTGATGGCTTCATGTAATGGAAGATTATGAAGGTAATACCAGTTAATGTATGTTAAGCTGGCAAGAAAAATGTTTTTTATGGAAAGATGCGAGTTGTGTACTAGATTATAGAAGTGGTGCTTCATGGTGGAATTTACCTGCCTAATTGTAAAAGGAGGGAGATGATTGCTTAGAGAGTCCAAGAGGGAGCCAGAAGTGAGTGCATTGTTTCGGGAATTTGTGAGTATCTAGTCAGTGGTGGAGTTATTATTACTAGTTTTACTGTATGCAGTAGGAGTGGAGATGTGTTGAGTGAGTCTGTATAGGATCATAGGAAGTTACTAGGCTGTTGGCCGTGTGGCCCTTATAAGTCTAGCTAAGAGTTTAGCCCATGGTTAGACAAGTCAGCACCCAAGGGGTGTATTTTCTGTTTCCCATCCAGTTATCCAGGTTGCACTTGAAAAGGGATAATGAGGTACTCTGCTTCACGTGGAGAGGGAGTCTATTCCACAGATGGGGGAGTCTGTGGGACACAAATCTGTCCCGCCAACAAGTCCTATTGATGTCACAGATCAGTTGGGGTCGTGCGTACGGGTTACTCGAATGGACCTTGACGTGCAGGTATGCAGCAGTCCCATCAAGGCGGGGTCTGACATTGCTTCGAATGCCAGACAGAAGTTACCTCTGAGGAATCTGTATGAAACTGAATAGAGCAACAGGGCTTTTAGCCTATCTGTGTAGGGTAGATGTTTGAGGCCCTGGATTCTTCTGGTGAGGAACCTCTGTGGTCTCTCCAGCTGCTGCATTTGCTTTGCTTGGTACATGCCGAAGGGGGCGTTGTACTCCATAATTATAATTGGCCTTATAAGGGAAGAATAAGGGATGTATGACCTCCTTGTCCCTGGATGAGATCCCCTTACTTATGAGGTGGGCCATGTAGAAAGCTTTCCACACAGCGGAAGCAACATGGTGGTCAAAAGTCAGGTTGCTATCCACCTGGGTGCCCAAATCCCTCACGACTGATTGCGTGCTTAGGACGTTGTTATTAATGTGGTAATATGTTGGGACGTCACTCTCCCCCAAAGGGGATGATGATGCATTTTTTGGCATTCAGTTTGAGGCCATGTTTCTGGCACCAGTCATTTGTTTGGAGACCCTCTTGGAGAACGTCCACATTGCTTGGAGAATTGATGACCGCGCCCAGCTTGCAGTCTGCAAACTTGATTAGCCATAGCCCACTGGTTTTGGACTGCACCTCAGAGCAGTATATCCCGAATAACAGAGGCCTCAAGACCAATCCCTGGGGTATGCTGCTCGTTACTGTTCTACTGCTTGAGGTGGCTTCCCCTATTTTGATTAAGTGGGTTCTATCAGTGAGCTAGTTTGCTAACCATCTGATAACACATGGATTGATGCTTAGGTGAGAGAGTTTATCTATTATGCCCAAGTGGAGAATAGTGTCAAAGGCTTTAGCCAGGTCAAGGTAGGCAGTGTGCTCCCTCTTCCCCTCGTCCATGGCTTTGGTGACTGTCTCATAGAAGTCGACCAGATTTAACAGACATGGCCTGCCCTTGACAAAGCCGAACTGTGTGGGGTCGAGAGTTTGGAGGTTGCCAGTGTCTCTGTTAATGAGGTTCATGATAATCCATTCCGTGGCCTTGCAGATAAGGCTAGTTAGGAGGATGGGTCTATAATTTTCTGGATTGGTAGACGCTCCAACTTTATGTAAAGGGAAGACAGTGGTTGTCCTCTATTCGGCCGGGGCAAAGATGGTACTCAGGCTTTGGATGACTAGGGTGCCTAATGGTGCTGTAAGTTCATACCTGAGTTCATATAGGATGCAGTCTAGGATGTTACCGGGTTCCATGGAGGTTGCATTTTTTGGCTTTGAGAAGGCAGTGATGACCTGTTCCCTAGAAATAAGGGGAGGGAGGGCAGGTACTGCGGATGTCCTCATTTACTGATAGAGGGGACAGAGGGGTGAAGTTTTCGCTGAATCTGTCAGCCAGTAGGTTAGCTATATCTACAGCATTTGTGTATGCGGTATCCTTGACCACTAGTTCTGAACAGAGCTGGGTGCTTCCTTTGAGATTGCAGACATATGTGAAAAGGCCTTATGATTGTCTCTAGTAGATGTGGCCAATTTGGACTCAAAGTTGGCTATAGAGGATTTCACTAGTGCTCTTATTTGCTTGTTCAGGCTAAGGAGAGATTGCCTCCAGTTGGGCACCTGCTCCTTTTTGGTCCTGGACAGCAATTTTTTCCTTTTGTTATATTGTTTGTTTATTACAGATGTCCGCCAGACAAGTTTATTCTTCCTTGCAGATGATGAATTTGTCCTGTCAGGTATTCCTGATTCCATGCATCTGTATAAGTGCTTGTATAGTACTTTGGTGTAGATTTGGACATTGGTGCCAGTTCCAGCAGAGGGTGAGGGGGCTATGAAGCTGTTTATACTATTCCTCAGGAGGTTGTAATCAGCTTTGGAGAAGTTTTTTGTTTGACCCTAGCTAGAGGGAAGTCAGGAGAGATGCTGGCTTCGAAAGTGACTGCTTTATGGTCAGATCTTACCAGGGAGGATGATACTGTAGGGGTTACTCATATTGGTTAATACCATGTCCAAGATATTATCACCGCTTGTGGGGGTATCAACTAGCTGTTCCAAAGAATTTGTATTGATAAAATCAAGAAATCTCTGGGCATTTGCGTTTTGGCATGAGTAGTTGTTTCAGTCTATGGTTGGGTAGTTAAAGTCGCCCAAGATCAGGGTAAAGAGTTGAATCTTGATAGATTTGAAGAGGTCCAGATAGGTGGAGTGGGCATCTTGAGTTAAATTTGAGGGCCTGTAGCAAGCTATGATTTGACTAGGGGCCTTGTCAATGGTTAACTGCACCTGGAGTTTCTCCTGTGCGTCATACTGTTTGACCACCCTGGAAGTGTGTATATCTTTGATATATCTTGAAATTCTACCTCCTTTGGCTTTGCTGCCCACAGTTTGGGGTCTTGATGTATGATAGGATGAGTAACCAGGCTGGGGTGCTCTCAGCAGCTTTGAACCAGGTTTCTGTGACTGCAGAAATATCAGCATCTTCCAGGGTTAAGAAGGCTTGCTGTGAGTGCAGTTTCATGTTTAGACTCCTAGCATTTAGCAGCATGATCTTTAATTTGCGTTTTGTTGAAATTTGTATGTTGGTTTTATCGACCTCAGGACTTTTCCTAAAAAAAGGCACTATGGCAGAGGCAAGGGCCTTTGCCAGAAGCCTGAAGACCAAGTGAGATAGATGCAGGCCATCGCTAGCAAAGCATTGTGGCCTGTCGATCATATCTTCTTAGGCTGTTGGGTACTTGATCCCCCTGGAATGACACCAGAAACTAAGCCAATTGTTAAAATCAGTCCTTTTCTGTTTGTATTGAGGCATCATTCTGGGTGATGGTAGAATGCTGTTTAAGGCTAGAGACATACCTGCCTGAGACACATATTCAGTGAGCTCAGTCATGTCTCTCTTCATATAGTCCAGGGAGGTATGTCTCAAGTCATTCACCCCAACATGGACTATGACAGAGTCATACTAGTACCTGTTGTATAGAGACTTGAGTGCATGTGGGATATGGCGGATTCTGGCACCTGACAGACAACTAACCGTGACTTTCTCCTTATCCAGCCTGGTGAGAGGCACATCTGTGTCTCTCACAATGGAGTCTCCTGTGACTAATGTGTTGGGCTTATTGTAAGGCCTTTGTGGTTGCGAGACACTGGTGTGTGGACTATGCGTGGTATGTGGTGTGGAGGGTTGTGGGGTTCGCATGTGTTTTTGCCTGTGTGGTCTCTTTTGTTTAGGTATTGATTATGTTATTGTTTGAGTCCAATTTATGTCAAAATCCCCAACTACTACTCTTTTTATTGTGGAGATGCACATAGTTTCTGGAAGGATGTCAATAACTTAGCTGGCATAGCTGTACAGCACCATACCTTCCTCCTAAACATCAGTGCCGAGAGTGCTCACCTCTGGTACTAAGTAACACATTTCCAGAGTACTTTGCACAACTGTTGAGCTTTACAAGTATGCTTCCACTGTGAGCTGCAGTCACTAAAGCAAGGAAGTATTTGTGGTTTTACAACTGAAGTGTTTGCTTTCTAAAATTAACCACTAGATTGGGGAAATTCCAGGATATGGTCTAGCAGGAGCAGATTCCTTCAAGTTTTGAAGTACTTTATTTGCGGAGCCCTAAGGCACATCATTAATATATTATTATTATTATTATTATTATTATGGTATGTTTCCTGGAATCTGAAAGCCTGCATCTGTCATCTTGTGCCAAAATAAGGATGTAAGGGACTCACGGAAACAGATAGCTGGTGCCAGAGCCATGGCCTGAAGTTAAATGCCAAAAAATGTATAGTCATACCCTTCGGGAAAAACAAGGTAACCCCAAGCTACCATATAGGTGGCAATCCACTAAGCACAGAAGAGGTTATCAGGGACCTGGGGACCCAGGTTGACAGTGGCCTTTCTTTTGACACTCACGTTGCTAAAGTGGTTAGAAAGACCTTCTACATTGCCCACCTGATCATGAAGGGATTCACATCCAGATCTAGTGAGGTCATTGTTCCCCCTGTACTCTTCACTTATCAGACCAATGATCGAGTACAATGCCCCATTCGGGATGTATCTCACCCGACATCTGCAGCAATTGGAGAGACCCCAAAAGTTCCTCACCAAAAGGACAAAGGGACTCCAAAATCTGTCATATGCTGCCAGATTGAAGAAACTCCAGCTCTATTCAGTCGCATACCGTCTGCTCAGAGGTGACATGTGCCTGACATACAAGGCCATGTCCAACCCGGAATTAATGGACATGCTCCACCTCAAAAAATCCAAATCCACCAAAACCACTAGAGTAAGCGACTTAAACCTTAGCACGGATATAAATAGGACGTGCTGGAGGGATAGATTTATCACTCAGAGACTCTGTGGAATAAAATACTGGTCCATGTGAGGCAGAGCACCTCGCTGGCTCTGTTCAAGAGAAATCTTGACCTGTGGATGGGAGATCGTAGGTTTACCCCGGGAATCATCTCTGTGTCACTGCTGGACAGAGGCACAACAAACTAATGGGCACAGTATTTTTTCATATAAGGGGTGGCGTAAGCCACAAAAATTTGGGCTAGGCTTATAAATGCCTTAGGGCAGATAGCCTAGTATAAATCTATGAACCTATAAAATCAGTGCTGATTCTTATTCAAAACTTTCACTGCTGTTCGCCACTAGTAAAAATGCTGGAGAAGGTATTGACAAAGTGACTAAAGGCTCTCTAAAAAGCGTATGGTTCTTTAAATGTTAGAGTAGTATGACTTAAGGAAGGGGTCACAGCACTGTATTCTACTTTGTCATTTATCATGATCTTTGTGTAAATGACTGAACACATGCTTTTAATTTGTGGACTTAGACAAGGCATTCATCTTGGTGAGCCACACAGGGGTTGCTGGCTCCCAAAGTGCTGTCTTAGTTCTGCAGTTACTTGCTTAATAGAACTGTGAACACAGCTGTTGGCCAGTGTCAATATTACAGATACTTTTAAGCTTGGGGTACCTTGGGGATCAGTTCTTGGATACCTAAGTTTTATTTTCTTTGTAGATACCATAACTGTACTGGTTTCAAGTGCAAACTTGAGTTAATGCATGATCCTTAGCATGACCATTTATGTCTCTGTTCAGCTTCTCACAGTATTCACTCTAAAGCTTGGGGACTGCAGTAAACTGTCATTTAACTGGCACCCATGGGGATTGATAGATGCCTGATAACTGTAGTTTCTGGTTGCTTGAGAGTTACTATTAAGAATAGGCCTGACTAATACTGTACCTTATACTATTTGTTTGGTTTGACTTGTTCTCAGGTTGGAGAGAGAGGGAATTTATTCTTATCTTTTTTTTTTAACTTCAAAAACGTAAGGTATGTTTCTGTGTGTGTGTGTGGGGGGGGGGGGCTGGCTAAGTGCAACACATGAAAATTGTACTGTATTTCTTAGATGTTTTTTGCCAGTTGCTTGAGTTCTGGTTTACTGTACTTAACCTATTCCATCATCTCAGACAGCACTTCATGATGTCTTGGATAAAGTGAATTCTGTGCTTTTTAGAAACCATGAACATCTCAACATGGTAAAAAGAAAATCAAGTATGAGTGAGTGAAGGCTGTGTTGGGATGTTAAAGTGTCCGCTATCAAGAAGTCTAGGCTTGACTGTGTACTAAGGGTTACTTGTCATGTCTACAAGACATTTACTTAGCAAGCCACTGATCCAGATCTTATACGTAATTGTAAACCTGCTAACATCTGAAGCAAGACATTCACTGGTGGGGGGGGGGGGGGGGGGGGGTAAGGTTTTTACCTGCTCTCCAAGTGGTATCTTCTAGAAGAAAATGTGCAAATGTTGCAAACAGCTCAAAAATCCAGAGCCCAATAGAGCAGTGCATTTGTTTCTGTAAAATCTACTGACTTCCCAGTACTTTTTATCTATCCAGAATGCCCTGATTTTGCTGTCTGTCTTAAAACTTGTGTTTTTGACAAATCATTGAGAATATTAGTCACTGAATGAATAATGACAGACATTTTGAGTTTCTGACATCATGTCCATTAAAAATGCATACTAATACAAAACGTTATGTAGAAAACATCTAACATGATGAGAGCAATATTTAAAAAATCTCTCCCTAATTTTGGGCTTTTGTCCTCACCATTATTTTTGCCTTTGTCCCTTAGTCTAAGAGGTTGAGAGGTACTTGTGATAGGTATTTTGATTTGTTAGCTATTCCTGTTAGGTCTGCACAGATTCTTTTGAAGAATGCTGAAGTTAAGACCTATAACAAGAACACAAAAGTCTCATTTGTGTGTAGCACTGTCATTCGTTAATCCAGCGTATTCATTGGCGTGCACATCTAAAGCTTGGTACTGTCTCCTGCAGTCTTAGTGGCACAACAGATACCACAATCACCTTTGATGGAAGACCATAAGACTGTGGGTTCTGTTCCCACTATATGTGATTGGATTGCTGACACTGTAATGCTGCATTAGGGGCTGCTGTCTTCCTGAGAGTGTCATCTGTTCAATAAGACATTAAACAGAACTCCCATCTGTTTGATTTGGTGGTAGCTTAGGTGGATGAAAAATATCTCATGGCACCTTTCAAAAAGAATCGGTAAAGTTCCCCAATGCCCTGGCTAAATTTCTCCTAATAGTATGACTGTCATCTTGGGTGTCCCCTGAAAAGAGCCATTAGCCTAAAAGGACAAAACTAGTCAACACAGGATATACAGAGACAGGGGGAGAGAGAGAGAGATCTAGCCTTTTTTCTGTGTGTCAGTGTTAAAATTATTATGAGTAATATAGACATTTGTATTGTAATAATGTAAAATAAACCTTAATACTGTTACTTTCTTCTACTGTTTATTTTTGTTTGCTTGTTATCCTTTTCTATGTGATGTTCTTCATAGCTAATGTTGCAGTACTGATTCTTGGGTCTTCATGCCATGCAGAAGCCCTTGACTGGCCTGATTTTCAGACTCTCAACATCATCCTCAACATAGACACTTGAAGACCGATGTCCGGATGTCAGGATATAACAGCAATGTCAGTCGGTGCCATCTTCAGTACTTTCTAGCCGTGCAGTCCAGTATTCTACTCCATTCTTATCAGACACTCACAGTCCATCAGTTGGCTCATTTTATTCCGTGTGTTCTCCTACTTTTGGATAAGTACCCTGTTGGGAAAACCTTTCTTCTGATCTATGCATAAAAAAATAAGATAACTGCTTAAAGTGTGGGAAGCAGATTCCACTTAAAGATTTTCATTCCTTTTGTCTGTTTTATCTGGGGCCAAAGCAGGATATTTCCAGTTACCAGGATTGTGCTAGGTTTAGAGCCAAGATTCTTGAGCATAGGATCGATGTCCTTGCAGTCAACATGGAGTCCTCAGACCCAGTTCCCTCTCTTCTTCCACTCAGACTCCGATTGCTATTTTAACCAATAAATGCAAAGACGAAAAAACTTAAGGAAAAGGAATCCGTGGATACAGCCAGCTGTTCATCGTGTTTCACTGTTGCAGTCATTACACTTGGGTTATCCTGCTGGCAGGCGACCCGCAGTCGGCCCGAGTTCCAAAGTCTTGGTCCGGCGTTGGTTGCTTTCACCTCTTCCCTGACGTCAGTGCGCAGGGGTATAAAAGTTGCAACTGATGCCATTTTCTTCGGTCTTTCTTGCCACACGGTGCCCGAAGCAAAAGCAGTTCACAAGTGCCGGTCGGCCGACTAATGAGATTTTCAAAATTGAATTTCAGAACCGCAGTCTTCAATAAAGCTAAGTACCCCGTTGGGGAAACTTTTTCTTGCTCCAGACCGATGTCAGTAAAAGTTAATAATTGTATTTCTTGTGGGAAGCAAATACCTCATAAGGACTTTCACTCTTACTGCATTCCTTGCCTAGGCCCTGACCACGACGTTACTAGTTGTCGGTTTTGTGCTAGATTCAATAAATGCACTATTAAACATCGGTTTGATTTTGCTTTACATTATTTTGGACGAAGATTTAATTGCATTATGCCGTCGGAACAACCAACGACCGGAATGTATAAAAAACTGCAAAGTCAAAGAAAAAGACAGGCATCCGAGGTACAAAACCGACGAAGCCTCTTCTAGGCCAGTCGCCGGTTCGCCGGTTCTCAGTGTGGTGCTTTCGCAGCCCCTGACACCCGCTACCTCAGAGCCACAGGCCATAACTGACAGCCACGTGGAGACACTGAGGCCTGTGGAAACTCAAGGTATTGGGCCTACGGAAACTATACCCTCAGATGGGTTCAGAGCCGCTGAGCAGGCACCGGCTTCTGAGGGTGTTTTCAGACCTTCACAGCTTACAGTTAAAGCTACTACAGCAGCAAAGGCAAAGTCAAAAACACCATTAAAGAGAAGGAAACAAATGCACCATTCTCCAGAACAGTCATCCATGCCAAAGAAACAGATGCTTAAGATGGCCGAAGACCTTATTACTTTAATCAGGGGCTCCCATCCCCCTCCTGACAAAAGGCCTAGGCAAGACACTGATTATGGTTCCTCTGATCAGGTTTCCATTTCCTCTGATTCTTCTTCTGACCAGGGCTATTCTCTCCCTACCTATGATGACTCTGATGCTGAAGAGTCCATTCCTTCAGCCTCACTGCCTGAGGATTACTCTTTTGGGGAAACCCTGCACACCATGAGGGAGCATTTCCATTGGGAGAGCCAGGATTACTCAGAATACAAGAAAATGTGCTTGATATTGTAGATGATGTTTTTTCTGAATCCAGTCTGTCTCCAGATTTTTTACCCCCTGCACCAATAAAGCCAGACAGGTACTACAGGGTCCCTGACTCTCATAAATTTCTATACAAAAACCCCACTGCAGACCCAGAAACAATTTCTCAGGGTCCTAAAGGGGTTAAAGCTTCCACTGCCAAAAATCCTGTTCCCTCAGATAGGGATTCCAGAGGTCCGGATAGATGGGGGGAAAAAGTTTACACTTTTGCTACTTTAGCTGTAAGAGCTTTAAACTGTCAGTTTCACATGCTTAAATATCAACAGTATCTCATGTCATTGTTAAAGCAGAAAATGGTTACAAATATAGAAAGTCCTGACAGTAAAGAAATGCAAGATTTATTCCATGCAGGTGAACAAGTGGGAAAGAATACTCTGCAGTGTGGTTTTAATTCATTAGAGGCTTCTTGTAGAGCCACAGTTACAGGCTCAGTTATTCGAAGACATGCTTGGTTGAAAGAACAAAGTTTACCTGACCATGTTAAAGTAAAATTACTGGATGCTCCACTACAGCATGATACTTTGTTTGGTGTTAAGACAGAAGAGGTGTTAAAGAAAATGGAGGATAAAGCAAAGTCAATTCAGCTGTGAAAGATTTCTTACAGGTTCAGCCACCTAGATTTAGCAGAAACTGACCTTCAAAAAATTGGTCCTTTCCAGTGTCAGACAGACCACAAAGGCAGATACAGACGCCCAGGAGGCAGATCTCAGCCCCACGGCTCCTACAGACCTAAACAATGGGGTGCTTCAGCCCCCAAAGGAGGAGAAGACAAATCACAACCTTATAGGAAACAAGTCACAATGACTTCCCTCTGCAGATGCCAAGGTCTTACCAGTTGACAGCACCCCTAGGGGGAAAGCTAGCACTTTTCTCAAAAGAATTGCCACATGATCACCCAAGACCAATGGGTGTTATATTTGTTTCTCAAGGTTACAGGTTCCACTTCCACACGCTTCCAAAACCAAAAGGTATGCCAAACCTGCCACAAAACCAATGGGCAGAGGCACAAAAACAGATTGCTACTCTTATGGATATGGGAGCTATTCAAAAAGTTCCACAAGAAGAACAGGGCCAAGGATTTTTACCCAGAAAAGACAAAGCCTGGCGACCAATACTGGACCTGTCAATCCTAAATACTTTCCTGGATGTTCCAAAATTCAAAATGTTAACACTACAACAACTTCTGCCCATGCTGGGCAAGGAGGCTTGGCTAGTTACTTTGGATCTCAAGGAGGCATACCTGCACGTCCCAATCAGACAATCGTGCCTCAGATTTATAGCAGGCTCAATGCATTACCAATTCTCTGCACTGCCCTTTGGCTTATCTACTGCGCCCAGGGTCTTCACAAAATGCCTGGCACCAGTAATTGCATTTTGCAGACAAAAAGGAATTCAAATATATCCCTACTTGGACGACTGCCTTATTCAAGCAGAGAGCAAAGACATTCTTCTAAAGCACCTGGCGTTTGTAAAAATATTGCTATTTTGCCTAGGGTACACAGTAAATGAAAAGAAATCAAAACTAGTGCCCTCTCAAGAGATAATATTCCTGGGTGCAAGCTTAAATACAACTGCCCAGATGGCTTATCTCACGCCAGACAAACAAAGGCAACTGACTCATTACTTTCAAATGATGGCAACAAAGACCCAGCTCCCTGCAAGAAAAATTCTGCAGGCCTTGGGTTTCATGGCATCTTGCATTCTACTAATTCCATATGCCAAACTGCATATGAGGAAACTACAGTGGTATCTAAAAAGTGTTTGGACTCAGCATTGTCACAGCATAGAGACAATCATAACCTTGATTCCCTGCCTACAACAGGAGTTTCGATGGTGGTCCCAGGCCTGTCACCAGCCTTTTACCTTACCTACAGCCAGGCAGACAATAACAATGGATGCATCGGATTATGCCTGGGGAGCATATATGGCAGGAAAATGTATTCAGGGCACGTGGCCCAAGGAACAAATGCATCTTCACATCAATCAGAAAGAGATGCTAGCTGTACAGAATGCTCTGACAGCCTTCAAGGACCTAATACATCCAGGACAATTATTAATAAAGACGGACAATACCACAGTTATGTGGTACATAAACAAGCAAGGGGGCACACATTCCTACCCCCTATGCAGACGAGCCATGACTTTGTGGAACACAGCACTGACCTACTAGGTACAACTGCAAGCACAATTCCTGCCAGGAACAAAAAACACACTGGCAGACGAACTAAGCAGAAATCTCATGGATCCTCACGAATGGAAGCTAAATCCACAAGTGTTCAACATGATAACAAGGGAATGGGGATGCCCAGACATAGATCTTTTTGCCTCTCCTCACAATTGCAAAATACAGAAATTTTGCACAAGGACTTATCACTCTCAAGCATGGAAAGTGGATGCTCTATCTTTCAGCTGGAAAAACCTGACAGTCTATGCCTTCCCTCCGATGCCTCTTCTCACCAAGGTGCTTCTAAAAGTCAGACAAGAGAGGCCAAAAATTATCCTGATTGCACCAGACTGGCCACGCCAGCACTGGTACCCAATCCTAAAGACTTTGACCCAAGGCCCACCTTGGCCTCTACCTCAAATCCCTCATCTTCTGACACAGCAAAACAATCAGATTCTGCACAGTCAACTCAGAACCTTAAACCTGGCAGCATGGCAGATAATGTAGCCACTCAGACTGCACCTCTCTCTAAAGCTGTTATGGATGTAATTTTGGAAGCCGGAAGACCCAGCACTAGGAAATCTTATGCAGAAAAATGGAAAAGATTCTGTGCTTGGAACCAGGCACAAGGGCTCGACCCACTGGCCCCTAATATACCTCAGATTTTGCAATACCTGACTGAGATGTTGGACAAAGGCCCATCTTTTTCATCAGTTAAAATCCATGCCTCTGCCATTTCAGCTCATTACAATACGGATCCTCCTATTTTTTCACATCCTCTACTACGACAGTACCTCAGAGGGGCAAAGAATATAAGACCCCCTAGGAGAGCACCAGTACCTACTTGGGACCTCAATTTTGTTTTAGAAAAACTAACACTGCATCCATTTGAACCAGCCAGCACAGCTGATCTAAAATTCTTGTCATGGAAAACTGCTCTGCTCCTAGAAATAACTTCAGCAAGAAGAGTCTCAGAGTTACAGGCATTGATGGCTGTGGAACCTTTCCTCATTTTTCACCAGGACAGGGTTTCTCTAAGGACGAACCCAACATTCATGCCAAAAGTGGTCTCCAATGTGGCCTTAAACCAAACCATTAATTTGCCTACTTTCTACCCAAACCCCCAGAATAAAGGGGAAAGACTTCTGCATGCTTTGGATATACACAGGCAGCTACGATTTTACTTGGACAAAACAAAAGCTTTCAGAAAAACTGAGCAACTGTTTGTAGCATATGCTGCAGGATCACAAGAAAAACCTATTACAAAACAGAAAATCTCCAAATGGATAGGGCACTGCATCCGCTTCTGTTATGCACAACATGGCAAATCTATGCCTAAGGGCATTAGGCCTCATTCTACCAGAGCAGCAGCCACTTCAGCAGCTTTCCTCAGAGGGGTACCAACCAAAGACATATTAGAAGCTGCAACCTGGAGCTCAGTGCACACTTTTACCAAGCACTACCACTTACCTCTCTACTCCAAATCCAGAGCAGGCTTTGCCACTGCAGTTCTGCAGGGCTTGTTAGCCTCGCCAAATCCAATCTAGACCCAGCCACCCAACCTCAGCTTTGGGATTCTACCCAAGTGTAATGACTGCAACAGTGAAACACGATGAACATAGTACAGTTGTGTACCTACTATAAATGTAGATGTTCGAGTGTTTTCACTGTTGCAGTCCTGGTTACCCACCCACCATCCCCCTCATTGCTGGGACTATTCTGTACTTCTCAACTCTATACAACCTATGTGGTGTATTTGCTTGTAGATGAAGGAAATGTTTATAGTAATATATGCATGGTTGTTTGGCATATTTTTATCTTTTCAGCCTTCATATCTGGGGGCACCTGACATCTGGGTCAAGAAAAACTGAAGAAAATGGCATTGGTTGCAACTTTTGTACCCCTGGCGCACTGATGTCAGGGAAGAGGCGACAGCAACCAACTCCGGACCAAGACTTTGGAACTCGGGCCGACTGCGGGTCGCCTGCCAGCAGGATAACCCAAGTGTAATGACTGCAACAGTGAATACACTCAAACATCTACATTCATGGTAGGTACACAACTGTACTTTCTTCTACACCCACATTAAAGTTATAAGGCAACTTAAGTGGGGTGCTTTTGCAGCCCCTTGACCCACCATCTGCAATGCCTGAGCCCTCTGGTGCGTCTCCTAGGTAGGCCGCCATGGCAAAAGGCCTTTTGGATTTCACCACTGCTATTGCCCTTGTCAGTTGGGTCTGAAGCCGCTTTGCAGGCTTCAGCTTCCGGCACTTAAGCATTGGTTACCGAAGGAGATGAGACTTCCTTGTCAGCTATTAGATGTGTTCAACCTTCTGGAGCATGGACCAAAGTTGCAGTTGGCAGACCATGGTCCAAGGCATTTTTCTCCAAACAGACACCTAAGCCCAAGAGATCAGTCATCTTACCTCAGAAAACTTCCCAGTATTCTGCTACAATCCAGCTATAAGCACAGGACCTTCTAAACTGAGCTCAGGAATTCAGTGGCCTTTATGAATTCTAGGATTCTAGGGAAACCACACATATAGAGTTGCTTATCCCTGAGGCTTCTCCCAGCAAAAGAAGGGGTGTCTCTCCTTCCAAGAAGATTCTAAATCCTCCAAATCTGAGGATGAGGAAGAGTTGTCCTATTCTGAGCACCTTCCTCCTCAAACCTATCCTTTTTCAGGTGACACTCTCTTCTGCTTTCCCCCTGGATACTTAACATAAGATGAAAGAGGACTTGAAGTTGGAGAGCAAGGAATTCTCTCAGACTCAAACACACTAAAGACAGCTTTTTAGCCTCCCATCCTCCAAGCAGTACTAGTTCTTCCTCCAGTGCATGTATTAATTGACAATGTATTTGAAGACATCTCTCTGCACCCAGACTCTTGTCACATGACCCTAGAAGACCAGACCACTTCTGTAGAGTGACTGAAAGTCACAAGCACCTCTGTAAAAATTCTCAAGCTTGACCCTTCAGTTGTTTCCAAAGAATCCTCCAAGTATGCCACTAATGGCGCAGTCCAGCACTCTCTTCCAAATGACAGAGAAAGTAGACTGTTGGATAGGTTTTGGGGGGAAAAGCCTATACTGCTACACTCTCCATGAGGCACTTAGTTGCAAGTTTCACGTGTTAAAATACTTAGTTCTAACAGAACAGATAATTTCTAAACCAGAATCCATTTTTGGCAATGCCTTATACCGAGGCTTACAAGAAACAGGTCAGCTGTGCAGGTCTCTAGACCATCTCTAAAATGTACTTACAGTGCACTGGATGCATGCAGTAGAGCAGCTGCTACTGGTTCTGTCATTCAGGTGGGGACAGAATTCCTAGATGCTCCACTAGCCAAGGGGTTCTCTTTTGGACCACCTGCTAAAAAAGTCTTTGAGAAGCTGGAGAAAAAGGAAAACAATTTAAAACTGTGAAGGAATTCCATATCCCACTCCTAGGTATAATAGAAATTATCCTTTAAAACCCTGCCCCCCTCATAAGACAAGGGGAGGCTTCCCTGAACAGAGAGAGAGTCTAGGAGGTGGCAACCAGATCAATACCCTAGACCTGAGGGTTCTAAGGAACCTATCCCCCAGTGGATCAGCTGTGACTATGCGCACAGGTCTATATCCTTCTACCCTTTTCCATACCCACCCTCTTCCCTGGCTGGAAGACTTTCATCCTTTCTGTAACCATGGAAGCAACTAACCAGAGACCAGTGGGTCTTAAACATCAAAGAAAATGGATGATCTGTTGAGTTCAGGAAAAGACTGTCCTTCCTAGGGTTTGTAGAAAACACCCAAAGAACAGGAAGCTCTTCTCCCTCCCATCCTGCTAGACCTCTTACAATGGTTCATTCAGCCAGTTCCTGCAGGGGAAGAGGGCACAGGATTCTATTCAATAACTTTTCTTGTTCCAAGAAAGGAAGACACCTTGGAGACCAGTTTTATGCCTGTCAAAAGTTAAACAAGTTGGTATATGAACCCAGATTCAAAATGTTAATCCTCCAGAAGCTGCTGCTCATCATCTGTCAAGGGACTTGCATGGTTACACTAGATTTAAAGGATGTGTGTGTGTGCATAGCCCTGTATAAGAGGTGCACAGTAGGTAACATCTGTTTGTGGCAACAGGGTTACATTTCCAGTCATTTCCATTACCATTTGTTTTATCTGCTACTACCAGAGTTTTCACAAAATGTCTGGCTCCAGTCATAACCCATTGCAGAACCTTATGAGTGCATATTTACCTTTATCTGGACAACTGTTTCATGCAGGGAAAATCCATCGCAGAACTCCAGACAGCCTTACAAATCACCATGGAGTACTTCCAAAAGGTGAGTCTCACTGAACCTCCTCAAGTCACAAATTGAGCCTCAGGCAAGAAATATTTTTCTAGGTTAATTGATAGTTAGTGCAACAGCAAGCTTCCTTACCTCAGGACAAGGTGGCTTACCTCACCAAATATTTCTTCAGTTTCTTACTGTCAAAGGAAAAATATACTTTAAAAATGATCAAAACACGATAGGTTCAGGTTAAGGCACTTTAATCTTGCAGCAAGGAGACAAAAACGTGCTAATACAAAGTTTGTCTAACTAGAAACAGGAAATGCTAACATTTTTATACACTTTCTAATAAGACATTGCCTACCAAGCTGACGTAGTGAATCACAAGTTTTGTCATCATCATTTAGTAATAATTGTTTTCACAATATTCTGCTGATTTATCAATTTTTGTGAGAAACTTTCTAAGGAAAACAACGTGGCCTTGGCTACCATCGGTTAGATATATGCAATGTTACCATTCAAGGTACTATGGCTAATTTGAGCACAAAACAAGTAGTTCATTTCTCTAACAATCCTTTGTCTATATTATCTCTAAACTTCTGCAGCTGCACATGTTCTCATACTTCGAACAGAGCTGATTGTTTAAAATCATTACATTTACAGGATATAGCATTGTTCATTCATTCTCTCCTCACCTAGCAGATAACCACCTGCTTCTCAAGTACATTTCCAAAAGGCATAAACATGAATATTGCTGTGCTAGCAATTACTAGGTCAGAGGGCATCTTGCAAGTTTCAGAAAGCACACTGCAGTTTCAAAAAGCATCTATTCAGTCTCATATGAAACTCAACTGTATATAAAACAGTGCATATAAAATAGAATGAAAAACGTGTTATTTAGTTTCTAATTAGTATTTAAGCATACACACATTACTACTTATTTTTCTGACATTTCCCCCCTGTTAATACTTTTTAATTCTATTTTCAAAAGAATAAACAGTTTGCTTCTTTTCCTAACCTCTTCCATTCAAGATATGCAGTTAAGAAAGTCATTCAATTTAAACTTATGAAAGTGTTTCACATTCTAACAATTCTTCAAGTTCAGTACTTTGATACATAGTCTCAGAAACTGATATATCTATAAATTCTTTGATTAACTTTTTCATGCAGGGGATACCACAACAAATACAAGCTCCTATCAGGAGCAATCCAGATGTTCATTAAGATGGAACCCCACCCCCCAAGCAAATTCTGGAAAAAATCCGTCAGAGGGTTTGGGCCTGGTGTGGTCATGGCCGACACTTGTTGTATAACCTCAAGGTGGTCGTCTATCTCGTGTTGATGATCTGGTATATACGCACAGCACTCTTCTTTGATTAAAGCGCACATACCACCCCTCGCCGCTAGGGTGAAGTCAAGAGCCATTTGGTTCTGGAGCACTACAGTTCTCATAGCATTCAGTTCATCAGTTATCAGTTCAAGAGCAGAAAAAGTTGCATTACTCATTACTTCGAGAAGTTTGGACAGTTTTCGCAGCTCCCAAATCGATTTTACTTCACCATATGCAGGTAGTATGCCTGTCCACGATATAACAGCATCACTCAAGTCCATGTGCGTCAGTTTGGTACCCACAGTATGATGGTCTTTCCAGCCTGCCTCGATCTGTCCCACTGGATTTTCAGGCTTTTTGACAGCTTTCTTGGCCACATCTCAGGTATTTCGAATATTTCCCTGAGGCAAAACTGCAGTGTGTCGTATGGCCGGCACCAGGTACCCCAAAAAACAACTGCCGGACCAATTCTCATGTAACCATTTATATGCTTTTTTATCACACACAAAATAACAGTCCTCTACCTTAGTAGTTACTTTGTTACGAAATGGCTGCCCTGCATGAAACATTTTCCTATCTATTACAGATAATTGTTTAAAAAGTACAGGATTACGTTGCACTTGGTCAATAGTCTTATGCATGGACTCAAGAAATGAGTCATAATTTGAACTACAAGTTCCGCCCATTTTGTTTGCTTTAGTATAACATTTATAATGTGCAGTCACATTGCACTTGCTCCAACCCACTTGGATTGTGTCATTCTTATAAAAGCATACAATTCCCTTTTGTGTCACAGGCAAATACAGTGCTACCTTATCATATGCTTTAATAGATACTGTATCATAAACCAGATTTTCCCAGGTCTCATTGACCCCTAGGGGGACCGCAGTCATTAATAACCCCCCCCCCATGCTGTTGGTATGGCTGTGCAGATCCAGCAGTTCGAAACATTAAAAGTCTCAGCATACACATGTGTAATTGCCTGATAAGTGTTAAAGTTTGGGTGCCAGTCTGTGTTCGGCTCATCACGTTTAATCAGTTCAACTTTTGTGGCAGGAAAAAGGAAAGGCCACAACAAAAAGAGCAATGTTATCAGTATAGCTACCAGAATAATCATGCAAGTTTTCTGAGGTTGTTCTGTGTCTCTGTTTGCTCTATACCTGGTCATTTTGTTCTCGTTGTACAACAGTAACAAGGTTTTTGTCCAGTTCAAAGTTCTTAACCAGTTTACAGTGTGTCAAATGAATCAGGACGCTCGCTCCGCGATCTTGACTGCAGTGGGTGTCGACAGTAGTACCTGGTACGGCCCTTCCTACTTCGGAGAACTCCAGTTTTTTCTCTTCACTATCTTCACCCAGACCCATGTGCCTGGGGCTACTGCTGCTTCCGATGGTTTCGTTTGCTCTTTATCCTAAACAGAATTTAACTGCAAAAGTTTGTTATTCAAAAATCGCCTCATATACCCTGCAAGTGAACTATCAGCCTCCTGCTCTGTAGACATGAGAGGTTTCCATTGAGGTGTATAATATGCCCTCCCAAACAGGACTTCAAAAGGAGTTAACCCTTTTGCATTTGGAACAGTTCTCATGCTCAACAGTGCCAGAGGTAAACAGTGCACCCAGTTCTTTTGTGTCTCACTAATCAATTTTCTAAGCTTATTCTTCAACACCCCATTATGCCTCTCTACTAATCCTGCAGATTGGGGGTGGTATGCACAATGGTTTTTCAGCGATATCCCGAAATAGCGACTAAGTTGTTGTATAGTTTGATTTACAAAGTGTGTGCCATTGTCATTATAAATCTTTTCCGGTATGCCAAATCTAGGAATAATTTATTTAACAAGGACTTT
Source organism: Protopterus annectens (assembly GCF_019279795.1). Lineage (NCBI taxonomy): Eukaryota > Metazoa > Chordata > Ceratodontiformes > Protopteridae > Protopterus > Protopterus annectens. The sequence continues at coordinate 422,278,424 of NC_056736.1, forward strand.
TGCAACAGTAGCTGCATCTGCATATTTAGTTGGAAAAGCTTCCACCCATTTGGAAAACATATCTATAATGACAAGGCAGTACTTCTTATTTTCGCATTTGTTCAGTTCTATAAAATCCATACAAATTGTATGAAACGGATACGGTGGTATAGGGAAACTCCCTTGCTTAGGTTTCAATGCCCCTTGTGCATGATGCTTGTTACAAACATGGCATGCTGCACAAAAATTGTTTGTGTAATTTGTAAATCCATACATCGTAAACACTCGATTCACTAACTGTACCATCCCCCCTGTTGAGACATGGCACTGCCCATGGCTCAACAAAGCTGCATATCTAAACAAGTTAGATGGTAAGATTGGTTTCTTTTCTTTGGAGATGTACACGCCCTTCTCAAGGATTGCTCCTCGTTTTATCCACTTTTGTTTTTCTACATTTGTAGTAAGTGTCTGCATTGTTTTTAACATTTCTAAATCTAAAATCTCAGATGGTTATAATTCCTCACTCAAAAGAAAAACTTGTGAAGCTGCTTGTTTTGCAGCTGTATCAGCCCTCGCATTACCTTTTGAAATTCTATCCTGTTGCTTGGTATGAGCTACACATTTGCAAATAGCTACTTTCTGAGGTAACTGAATAGAGTCTAACAAATCTAAAATAAACTGCACATGGTTAATTGGTTTACCAGTAGATGTTATCATCCCTGTATTTTTCTACTGCTGCGCAAAAACATGTACAGTAGAAAAAGTATACTGACTGTCAGTAAAAATGTTTACTTTCTTACCTTTTGCTAAGGTACATGCCCTTGTCAAGGCAATCAATTCCGCTGCTTGTGCAGATAAGTTGTGTGGTAAAGACTTTGCTTCTAAAATCTCGGTATCAGAAACTACTGCATACCCCAAAAGATTCTGTCCTGTAGGACCTCTCCTTCACGAGACGTCCACATAGTATGTCACCTCGGCATCATCCAAGGGAACATCTGTAAGATCTTTTCTAGGTAGTGTCTTTTGCTCAATCTCCTGCAAGCAGCAGTGCGGTTCGCCATCTGCAGGGGTTGGGAGCAAGGTTGACGGATTCAAAGTTGTGCATCGTTCAATTGTCATATGAGGTTGGCTCAGTAGTATAGTCATACAGGAAAGATGTCTAGCAGGAGAAAGATATGCTACTTTTTCTTGCAGTAAAATAATCGCGACTGCATGAGGCACTCTCAATGTGAGAGGGTGGAACAATACTACTGAGGCTGAAACCTGCACTGCCATTGCAGCTGCGACTACTGCTTGTACATAGTGGGGCAAGGATCGCGCCACTGGGTCTAGCTGTGATGAATAGTAAGCTGTGGGGCGTTGTTTGTCCCCATGTTGTTGAGTTAACACTGATGTCATATATCCTTGCTTACAGTCTACAGTTTGGAAAAATCTCGTATGATAGGTTGGTAATCCTAAAACTAAGGAAGAAGCTATCAGTTGTTTCAGTTTGCAGAAAGCTGATTCTACTTCTGGTGTCCACTGTAATGAATCCTGTGCTGCCATTGGCATTTTGAATATCAAATTAGTCAGCGGAGCAGACTCCAAAGCATAGTTTGGTATCCAACTCCGACAAAAGTTAGTAGTACCCAGGAAGGACATCATTTCCTTCTTGGTAGTTGGTCTAGGTGCTTGTAATATTGCTGTTTTCCTATCTTCATCTAATATTCTGCCTTCTTTGGATATTACATATCCCAGGTATTTAACCTGTTTTTTCCAAAGTTGCAGTTTGTTTTTATTTACCTTGTGTCCTTGAGTAGCTACAAATTGTAATAATGCTATGGTATCCTCTCTGCATTCTTGCTGGGTGGGGGCTGCCAGCAGAGTGTTGTCTACATAAAGTAAAATCTGACTACCTTTCGGTGGGATAAATCCCGCCAGGTTACTTGCCATTTCTTGTGCGAATATTGTTGGACTGTCACAATATCCCTGTGGTAGTCTCGCATATGTATACCGTTTCCCCTGAAATGCAAATGCAAACCAATGTTGGCTATCTGGGTGTATCGGTATTGAGAAAAATGCATTGCTAATATCTACCACAGAAAAATACTTCTGTTGAGGTTTCAAATCATTCAATAAAGTGTGTGGATCTGGCACCGTAGGTGCCCTGGGTATAACTGCGTCATTTACAGCTTGTAAATCTTGGACCATACGCCATTTCCCGTTTGCTTTCCTAACAGGAAATAAGGGTGTATTACATGGTGAATCAGGAGATTCTATTAAGACTCCTTCCTTAAGTAAGGCTGCTATTATAGGTTTGATTCCTATTTCTGCATCCTTTTTTAAGGGATACTGTCTCTTTTGAGGTCTAAATGCTGATTTTGGCGTAATAGTAACTGGTCCTGCTGTACGAATAAGTCCTACATCTGATTTCCCTGTTGACCAGAGAGTCTCTGGTATGTCTCGTAAGGCTTTCTCCTCTTCCTCTAGTAAGAGTGCTACTCCGCTATCCTCACTTGCCTGTGAGTGCACAGCTGGTTGTGTCTGTGATATCCAGTTTAATTTCTGCCTTTGTACTCCTTGTTCAGAGAGTTCTAACTCTGTCTGTTTTTCCCACCTTGTGACTTTTTCTCCTAGGTCTGCCCACTTCAAATTGCTATCTTTAGTTAAGCTTACATGTGTTAATCGATTAGATTTGTAAAGTGCTAGGAATTCCTAGGGCAATGAACAGCTTACTACACTGTTTCCTTCTGTGTCCCAGTACACATTTCGTAATACTAACCTATTAGCATGGTTTCTAAACAGTTCTTGCTCATATTCTCTATCAGGTCCTGGTCTGTTACAGTAATATAGAGTGCAATGCAACAAATGCTGTTTATCAGTGTCAAGGGAGGGGGATTTACTGATGGCTACATTCATCAGTTCTTCGGTTACTGCCCCTGGACCAGTCGTAATCAAGTCCTGGCTGTACCAATAAAATGTTTCACCCTCCGGTCGCACTACAAAAGTATCCATTTGTCGCTGTGCTTCCATACCCTGCATAGTTGGAACTATGGCTATGCCAAATATCTGCATTAAGTCTCTGCCCAAGAGATTCACTGGGCATTTTGCAGAAACAGCAATTTTGCTTTTCTGGGTCATCCCTGAAACAGGGTCAGTTATCGCTATGTTGTAGGAGAGTGGCTCCCGATACAGCTGCCCATTAGCTGCTTTCACTAATATGTAGTCTAGTGATTCTGAATTTTCTGGTAGTTTGGAAGGATGTATCAGGGTCCGTGAAGTCACTGAGTCACACAGGAATTTGACTTCCCTCCCTTCTACCAGAAGTGTAACTTCCGGATGTCCTTCAAGGATGCATCTGCAGTCATAACATATGGGTTGTCCTGCCTCATGCAGCCCTTCGGTCGGCCGAATTCCAAAGTCTGGGTCTGGCCTCGGCTGATGTCGCACTTTCCCCGACGTCAGAGCGTCTGGGGTATAAAAGCATCAGCCGACGCCATTTTCCTCAGTCTTTCTTGCCGCGTGGTGCCCGAAGCAGAAGCTGTTCGCAAGTGCCGGTCGGTCAGATCCAGAGATTTCAGCTACCGAAGACTTCGAAAAAAGCTAAGTACCCCGTTGGGGACTCTTTCTTGCCTCAGCCGATGTCAGACAAAGTAAATAATTGTTTAACTTGTGGGAAACAAATACCTCATAAGGATTTCCATTCTTACTGCCTTCCTTGCTTAGGCCCAGACCACGACGTATCAGCCTGTTTAGCCTGTGCCTCCTTCAACCGCCGAACTCTTAGATGTCGGTCGGAGTTTGCAGAGGAATATTTTGGAGCCGCTTTTGCTTATAAAATGCCGTCGGAGACTCCGACTTCGCATATGGTCAAAAAACGCAAGGAAAAGGACCGACACTCGCGGCCCGCGGTTTCGGCTGAGACCATGGCTAGGCCTACCGGGAGTGTCTCGGTTTTGGCCGAAACCGAGTCCTCGGCGATTCCTTCTTCTGAAACCATAACTCCGACCACCGAGGCACGAGAGGCCCCGGCTGAGTCGGCTTCAGAATTACCTACCGAAGCCAGTGTTCAGGAATTGTCCGACACTATACCCTTGGACATTTCTACCCCTGCATGTGGGGCTTGCTAGGCCCCCAGCTTCTATATCCATTAAGGCCTTTTCTAGGGCTAAAGCTGCCAAACTTTCTAAAGCTTTGCCTACCAAATCTACACAGAGGCCTTCCTCTAGTTCACAGATCCTCAGCCTGGCTGAGGACCTTATCTCCGTAATTAGGGATTCACAACCTCGCCCAGACAGGGCCTCTCAACCTCCTCCAGACAAAAGGCCCAGGACTGACCCCTCCGAACCCCTCTCCTCAGATAATTCCACGGATGGATCTGAGTTGTCAGACCACCAGGAAGGGGCTTACTCGCCTTTTGAGGATTCAGATGCAGAGGAATCTATCCCTTCGGCCTCCCCCCCTGAAGAGTTTTCCTTTGGGGAGACTTTACACTCCATGAGAGAGCACTTTCAATGGCAAGGTCAGGATTTCTCTGATTCTAGAAAAAGATTACGAACCTTTTTGCATTTGCCTCAGCATAGGCCCTTAGCTATACCTCCTGTACTAAATGTAATTGATGATGTGTACAATGATGTCAGTACAGCCCCTGATACTCTTCCTCCGGCCCCTGCCAAACCTGACAGATATTACAGGGTCCCGGATTCACATTTCCATCTGTATAAAGCCCATTCTGCAGATCCAGAAACTATTTCTCAGGGCCCTAAAGGGGTTGCAGCCACAACTGCCAAAAATCCCCTACCCTCTGATAGAGAGTCTAGAGCTTTAGAGAGATGGGGTAAGAAAGTGTATACTTCTGCAACTCTTTCTGTCAGGGCATTAAACTGTCAATTCCATATGATACAGTACCAAGAGTACTTGTTAGATGAACTGAATAAGAAACTTTCTTCTCCTGCACCCCTAGACCGTAAATCCCTTCAGGATTTGGTACATAATTCACAACAGGTTAGTAATCATTTCTTAAAATGTGGCTATGATGCACTGGAGGCTTCATGTAGATCAGCTATGACTGGGGCAGTTATTCGTAGACATGCCTGGCTGAAGGAGCAATCTTTGCCAGACCATGTCAAAGTTAAACTCCTCGATGCTCCAGTGGAGAAACAAAATTTATTTGGCTCCCCTGCTCAGGAGATTCTGAAAAAGGTTGAAGAAAAAGCAAAATCTGTGCAAACAGTTAAAGATTTCCTGCAAGTTCAACCACAGAGATTCAGCAGAAACTGGCCTACAAAAATTTGGTCCTTTCCAGACTCGAACAAAGCCCAGAGAGGCAGGAACAGGCGCTCTAGAGGCAGAGGTCAATTGAAGGGCTCCTACAGAGGCCATCAGTGGCAGCCTGCCAACCAGAGGAGTGGTGCAACAGCTACAGCAACAACCACTACTACAGGACAGACTCAATGACTTGACTCTGATTCCGCCTACCAGGGATCAACTGGAAGCACCCTTGGGCGGAAAGCTGGCCTTATTCTCAAAAAACTGGCATTATATTACCAAGGATAATTGGGCATTGCAAATAATAGACAAAGGATACAGGTTTCACTTCCACACTTTGCCAAAAAGAAGCGGAATGCCACACCTTCCACCAAATCAGAAGGCAGAAGCTTTAAAACAAATCAGCAAGTTACTTCTGATGAAAGCAATAGAAAAGGTACCATGTTCAGAACAAGGCCAAGGATTTTACTCCAGACTATTCCTTGTACCAAGAAAAGAAAATCAATGGAGACCTATTCTCGACTTGTCCACACTCAACACTTATCTCATTGTGCCAAATTTCAAAATGCTGACTCTACAGCAACTTCTTCCCATGTTGGGCAAGGAGTCTTGGCTGGTGACTCTAGATCTCAAGGAGGCATACCTGCACGTCCCTATATGACCAAGTTGCAGAAGACACCTCAGATTTCTTGCAGGATCAGAGCATTATCAATTCTCAGCATTGCCCTTTGGCTTATCTACTGCGCCCAGAGTATTCACGAAATGCCTGGCATCAGTGGTTGCACATTGCAGACTACAGGGAATTCAAATTTATCCATACCTGGACGACTGCCTAATACAAGCGGACAACAAGAACAAATTGCTAAAGGACTTGGCCTATACCATACACCTGTTACAGGCCTTGGGATACACAGTCAACATCCAAAAGTCAAGACTAGTACCATCCCAAAGGATCACCTTTTTGGGTGCAGAACTGGACACAAGCACCCAAATGGCCTTTCTCACAGAAGAAAAGCAAAAGTCACTTCCAGATTACTTCATGATTTTGACAAAACTAACTCAGCTTACTGCAAGGAAAATCCTGCAGGCCCTGGGTTACATGGCATCCTGCATAATTCTAATCCCACATGCCAGACTGCATATGAGGAAATTACAATGGTACCTAAGGAGTGTATGGTCTCAACACAGTCACAGTTTAGAAACCATGATACCAATCATTCCATGCCTTCAGGAGGAATTCATGTGGTGGGCTCAGGCCTGCAAGTCCAACAGAGGATTGCCTTTCAACAAACCAGAAGCAAGGCAGACCATCACCACAGACGCCTCAGACCGAGGATGGGGAGCACACATGGAGGACAAATGCATCCAAGGCCTATGGCCTCAAGGACAGCTAAGCATGCACATAAACCAAAAGGAAATGTTAGCAGTGAGACATGCAATCGAGGCATTCAAACCCTTCCTCCAGTAAGGACAACTGTTAATAAGGACAGACAACACCACGGTCATGTGGTACATAAACAAACAAGGTGGCACACATTCTTACCCGCTATGCCGGATGGCTATGAATCTGTGGGATCTATGCCTGAATCTCAATATCCAACTACAGGCCCAATTCGTGCCAGGGAAAGAAAATGCACTGGCGGACAGCCTAAGCAGAACTACCATGGATGCACACGAATGGATGCTGCACCCAGACATCTTCAAGCTCATAACAAAGACATGGGGAATGCCGGAGATAGACCTGTTTGCCTCCCCATTCAACCATCAACTGAAGACATTCTGCTCAAGGACATACCACCCACAAGCTTGGAGGGTGGACTCTCTCTCTTTCAGCTGGAAAGCCCTAACAGTATATGCCTTCCCACCTCTCCCATTGATGCACAAGGTTCTACTGAAAATCAGGGAGGAACAGCCAAGAGTGATACTAATAGCTCCGGACTGGCCAAGGCAACACTGGTATCCACTATTGAGAAGCATGTCTCAGGAAAAATCATGGCCTCTCCCCCTTTGGCCTCTTCTGCTAACGCAGAACAATTTCAAGATCCTACATCCCAACTTGAAAACATTGCAGCTAACTGCCTGGAAAATTCCTTAAATCCCAATCAGACTGTTTTATCTCAGAGGGTGAAGGACATTATCCTGGAAGCTCGCAGGCCTTCCACAAGGAAGACATACTCAGCTAAATGGAAGAGATTTCTCATTTGGAGCACATCGAAGGGCACAGATGTCACAGGGGTAAACTTAGCACATATCCTAGAATATTTAGCAGAATTGTTCCACAATGGCCTGTCCTATTCTTCTATTAAGATTCATGCTTCAGCAATTTCAGCAGAATACAATGTGGATCCACCTATCTTCTCACACCCTCTCCTCAGACAATTTCTGAGAGGGATCAAAAATGTTAAACCTCCAATAAGACCCCCTCTACCTGCCTGGGATCTCAACTTTGTACTGGAAAAACTGACACTACCTCCTTTTGAACCAGCAGCATCAGCGGATCTACAGTTTCTATCTTGGAAAACTGCATTCCTTCTGGCCATCACTTCAGCAAGAAGAGTATCTGAGTTACAAGCATTAATGGCAGTACAGCCTTTTCTTATTTTCCACCAGGACAGAGTGTCACTAAGAACCAATCCTACTTTTATGCCAAAGGTGGTATCTAGGGTTTCCTTGAACCAAGCTATTCACTTGCCTACGTTCTTCCCTAATCTACAGAATAAAGGGGAAAAACTTTTGCACACCCTGGATATACACAGACAACTATGCTACTATTTGGACAGAACAAAAACTAGCAGAAAAACTGACCAGCTTTTTGTAGCATATGCAACTGGGGTGCAAGGAAGAGCAATTTCCAAACAGACAATTTCAAAATGGATAGGAAATTGCATTCGCTTTTGCTACTCTTTTCATGGAAAGACAGTTCCTGAAAATATCAGGCCTCACTCCACAAGGGCCACGGCCACCACTACAGCCTTCCTACGAGGGGTGGCTACCAAGGACATTTTAGAAGCTGCTACTTGGACCTCCGTGCATACATTTGCCAAGCATTACAATCTACCTTTATACTCTAGATCCAGAGCAGGTTTTGCAACTGCAGTCCTGCAGGGGATCTTAACTACACCATCCTTTTCTTAGTACCTCCACCCCCAGTTTGGCTATGGTATTCTACCCATATGTTATGACTGCAGATGCATCCTTGAAGGACATAGTACAGTTTTGTACCTACCATAAATGTAGATGTCCGATAGGTATGCATCTGCAGTCAGGATTACCCTCCCTCCTTCCCCTCTTGGGTATTCCTAGGGTGCTTACCCATCTTTTTAGCTAGCTGGGGGAATCTATTATGGTGTATTTGTTTGTTTATTCATGTATATAATTTGCAAATGTTTGGAAATTTTCAGCATTTATCCAAATTTAGCCTTCCTAGAGGGCACCTGGCATCTGGGGCAAGAAAAACTGAGGAAAATGGCGTCGGCTGATGCTTTTATACCCCAGACGCTCTGACGTCGGGGAAAGTGCGACATCAGCCGAGGCCAGACCCAGACTTTGGAATCCGGCCGACCGAATGGCTGCCTGAGGCAGGACAACCCATATGTTATGACTGCAGATGCATACCTATCGGACATCTACATTTATGGTAGGTACAAAACTGTACTTTTTGTGTCTGCTAAGTAGAGCTCTAAGCTCAATAAGGCTAATTCCAAAATTTAATTTTCTTCATTATCTATGAATTCATGTACATCCTCTATTTCTTCTGTCACATCCTCTACCCTTGCTACCACATTTGCATTTGTCTTTCCTTGTTTATTCCTATCTAGTGATTCTTGACTATCATATAGTCATTCCTCACCCTCCTTATCTTCCGTGGTTACCTTCTTATTTAGCCTGCAATCCCTTGCCAAATGTCCCTTTTTCCCGCATTTGAAACATTCACCCCTTTTCTTTCTCTCTTCAAAGTCTTCTGATCGTTTATCAGATTGTTTGTTTCCCTGGGTATTTTTCTTACCCTTTTTCCCAGTTTGTACTACAAAGACTTCAGACTCGTCTTCTACTTCAAATACTTGAGTTTTCTTTTTCTTTTTGCTATTAAAATGCCTTTCGGCATATCTTGCATATTCAAGTAATGACTGTAATCTACTTGTACGATGATCTACTATGTGCTTTGTAATAAAGCTGCTAATGGGAGCAATACTGCCTTTTAAGAATGCATTCTTTAGCTGTTGCTCATATGGGGAATCATGTGTTTGATCTTCAGGTACCTGCATACCACAATGGTTATTAAAACATTCTAATAATCTGGCATAATATCTATCAACAGTTTCACCTTCTTGTTGTATGCATTGATTAATGCAAGTCCAATCAGCCCTAGGCTTCCATTTCTCAGAGATTCGGTCTGTCAGACCTTTCACTCTGTTGTCCAGTTCTGCGTTACTATGTGGGAGTGGTCTAAGCTCTGCGTCACGGGGATTCCAGTTGCCACTGATCATGTGCCAATCTGGACCTACAATTTGTCGAACTACTTTCTCTACTTCTTCTGCATTCAAATGGTAACTTAACCTCATGCCCTGTAAGTCTTCTAAGAATTTTCTAAAATTAACCTTTGGATGGGGAATTCCCTCTGTGGCTTTCCGGATGTCTTCCGGTGTCCACGGTCTATATACTAGAAGAGTCGGATCCTGTCCTGCCTGTGGATTTGGTACTTCTATGAGTGGACATATCTCTTCCTCACTCATAGCTTGTGAATTTCTATTTATTTCATATAATTCAATATCCCCTCTCAAGTTGCGTGTTCGAGACCTGGTCTCTATAGGATCCCTGACAAACGGTTTTGATTTTGCAGGAACAGCTGGGTATAGCGGAGGTGGATCAGCTTGTCCACTCACTTCATATTCCGGTAAAGGATGCGGAGGGGGTGGAGGAAGGGTTGTTGCTATTACCAAGTTATTATCTTCTTTATCTAAGAACATTGCTTTTGAATTTTTAATCTTTTCCTAATTGTCGTTGCTTTTTTAGCTGACCTTTCGCATCTGTTTTAAGCTGTCTAACAAGTTTACTAAGTGAAGATTTATCTAAATTGCCTTCAAATTTGTATTTATCAACCCATTTTGCATAATACTTTACATTATCAGCACGCTGTAATTGCATATATTTCACGTCTTCGGTTAGGGGCGGGTCTCGGGAACTTTTCGTGCACTGATTTCCCATGTTGCCTTAGCTAAGTTAGAAATTGTTACGTAACCCTTCTTATCACGTGGTACCACGACTTTACACCTTTTCACAGTTTATCTAGAATAACTGTCTACCTATTCTGTTTCCCTGATCTATGACAAGACGGCAATCTCTTTGTCCCTGGTTTGCACATGCAAATCTCCCTGACAAAACAGTACTGTAACAAGTCCCTGATCTAAAACAGAAAAAAGGTAAATTCCTCCTTACCTGACAACTCCGTGAGTTGATCCACCGGAACGTTGACTCGTCCTTCAATCCCAGATCAGAAAAAGTGGCTGGCCTCTTTCGAACGACAATTCAGTCGGAGGTCTTTCAAAACAGAAGAGCCGATGTGGCCACTTCTCCATACGGGTACATGCCACCGAGCCCAATTCTGACCTGGGCCTAGAGTGAGAGGTACTTTCCGGTCCGAAGGACCAAACTGTCAAAAGAAAAATATACTTTAAAAATGATCAAAACACGGTAGGTTCAGGTTAAGGCACTTTAATCTTACAGCAAGGAGACAAAAATGTGCTAATACAGAGTTTGTCTAACTAGAAACAGGAAATGCTAACATCTTTATACACTTTCTAATAAGGCATTGCCTACCAAGCTGACGTAGTGAATCACAAGTTTTGTCATCATCATTTAGTAATAATTGTTTTCACAGTATTCTGCTGATTTATCAATTTTTGTGAGAAACTTCCTAAGGAAAACAACGTCGCCTTGGCTACCACCGGTTAGATATATGCAATGTTACCATTCAAGGTACCATGGCTAATTTGAGCACAAAGCAATTAGTTCATTTCTCTAACAATCCTTTGTCTATATTATCTCTAAACTTCTGCAGCTGCACATGTTCTCATACTTCGAACAGAGCTGATTGTTTAAAATCATTACATTAACAGGATATAGCATTGTTCATTCATTCTCTCCTGACCTAGCAGATAACCACCTGCTTCTCAAGTACATTTCCAAAAGGCATAAACATGAATATTGCTGTGCTAGCAATTACTAGGTCAGAGGGCATCTTGCAAGTTTCAGAAAGCACACTGCAGTTTCAAAAAGCATCTTTTCAGTCTCATATGAAACTCAGCTGTATATAAAACAGTGCATATAAAATAGAATGAAAAACGTGTTAACTTATTTAGTTTCTAATTAGTATTTAAGTATCCACACATTAATACATATTTTTCTGACACTTACCAAAGCAGATGGTCTCTGCAAGGGGATACCCAAGGCCTTTGGAATGCATGACATCCTGCATTCCAACTTTCCCCAGGTAAAACTTTGCATGAGAAAACTCCATTGATTCCTAGAAAAACACTTGGGAACAGCATTCCCAACCCCTGGAAACCCTGGTGCCTCTTCTCCCCTGCCTAAAGAAGGAACTGCTCAGTTGGCAAAACACCATCCTGCAAAAGCTAGGGGCAGACTTCTTCCTGCCAGAAGCTGACAAAATAGTCACTACAGACAGCTCAAACATGACATGGGGGGGGGGGTCACTTAGGCCCTTTAAAATATACAGGGCATTTGGAATCCACAACAAAGAAAGCTGCATATAAGCCATAAAGAGAAGTTGGCAGTCTTTCTAGCCATAAAAGCTTTCCAAGACAAACTGAACCCAGGAACACTACAGTTTTAGACAGACAGCACCACAGTTATATGGTACATATAATGACAGAGTTTATAGTTATTTAGAAGAAAATTCAATCATGGCAATATAATAAAAGGGTAATAAAAGAAAGTCATATGGAACAAAGGATTAGGCCGTGGTGGTGCAGCGGTTAGCGTTGTCGCTTCACAGCAAGAGGTCCTCCTGTTCGATTCTCAGCTGGAGCGCTTTCTGTGTGGAGTCTTCATGTGCTCCCCGTGGTTGAGTGATGTTAAAGGCATGCAGGTAGGTGCGTGCGTGAATGGGTGTGCCTTCTTTGAAGGTTGGGCATTGGGCTGGCAACTCGGCACCGTAAAAATCCACCGCCAATCATTAGCGGACCGGAGTTCCGCTGTGGCAAACCCTAACAGGGAAATGACGAAAGACATGTGGAACAAAGGATCATCTTTTGCTAAATAAAGTCATAATCGAGAACTGTAAAAAGGGGAAGAATCTAAGTATGGGCATGGCTTGACTACAAAGCCGGTCCCCAGTTCGCCGGTACTCAGTGAGGCACTTTTGCAGCCCCTGATACCTGCTACTTCTGATTCGCAGGCCTCTACTGAGTCCCATTCGGAGTCCGGTATGCCGCGAGTTGCTTCACCTTTGGAATTTGCGGATGTCTCTACCTTGGATGGGTCCAGAGCTGCTGTGCAGGCACCAGTTTCTGAGGGTGTATTCAGGCCTACAGATTTGTATATTAAACCAACACCACCTTCAATATTAAGGCCAAAATCTCAATCTATGTCTAAAAAACCGATGCCTAGGCCATGTGTTCAGGCTGCTATGCCTAAAAAAACAAATGATCAAAATGGCTGAAGATTTAATTACTCTAACCCCCCCCCCCAAGAGGCCTAGGGCTGAGCTTGACTATGAATCTGCTGAACAGGACTCTTTCTTCTGACTCTTCTAATGAACAGGATTTGTCCATTCCTACTTATGAGGACTCTGATGCAGAGGATTCCATTCCTTCAGCCTCTCCTCCTGAGGGTTTCTCTTTTGGGGAAACATTACGTACCTTAAGGGAGCATTTCCACTGGGAAAGTCAGGATTTTTCTTAATTCCACAAAGAGGCTTAGGGATTTCCTTCTTCTTCCTCAGCATAGGCCTTTGGCTATACCTCCTGTACTAGACACTGTTGATGATGTGTTTTCAGAATCCAGTATGGCCCCTGATTCCCTATCTCCAGCCCCTTGTAAGCCATGCAGATACTACAGGGTTCCTGACTCCCACAAATTCCTTTTCAAAAATCCTGTGGCAGACCCTGAAACCATTTCTCAGGGGCCCAAGGGCATTAAGACTTCTACTGCTAAAAATCCAACCCCTTCTGATAGAGACTCCAGGGCGCTGGATAGATGGGGTAAAAAGGTTTATACTTCTGCAACCTTGGCAATCAGAGTTTTAAACTGTGAATTCCATATGCTAAAATATCAACAGCATGTCATGGGACTGCTTAAACAGAAAATGATGTTGATTTTTGACTGTGTGGAAAATAAAGATTTACAGGATTTATTGCATTCAGCTGAACAAGAAAACATACTTTTGCAATGTGGTTTTGATTCTTTAGAGGCCTTTTGCAGGGCTGCTGTTACTAGGTCTTTGCTTAGAAGGCATGCTTGGCTTAAGGTGCAATCTCTGCCTGATCATGTTAAAGCAAAATTGTTGGATGCTCCTTTGCAGCAGGACCATCTGTTTGGTAATAAGGCTGAAGAAGTTCTAAAAAAGATGGAAGATAAAGCTAAATCTATGCAAACTGTGAAAGATTTCTTACAGGTATAACCTCCAAGATTTAGTAGGCACTGGCCTACTAAGAACTGGTCCTTTCCAGTTCCTTCCAGAGCCACTCAAGCCAAACCCAGACATTCCAAAAGCACCAGGTTTCAGTCCCAAGGGAGTTTCAGAACTAAGCAATGGGGGTGCCTCAACTTCCAAACCTGGAAACAGCAAGACACCTCCCTATGGTAAACAGTCTCAATGACTTTCCTTTAAAATTACTAAGCACTTACCTCCTTCAAAATTACCAAGCACTTGGCTCTTCATGCAAAAAACTGGCAACTTATAATCCAGGACAAATGGGTTTTAAATATAGTGTCCCAGGGATACAGATTTCAGTTCCACACATTGCCAACTCCAGACGGATGGCCAGACCTGCCCCCAAATCAGTGAGCAGAGGCTCAGAAACAAGTACTTTCCCTCCTAAAAATGGGGGCAATTCAACTAGTACCAGAAGAGGAAAAGGGACAAGGCTTCTATTCCAGACTTTTCCTGGTACCCAGAAAAGACAAATCATGGCGTCCATTTCTGGACCTGTCTACTCTAAACACCTTTCTGGACATTCCAAAATTCAAGATGCTGACTCTTCACCAGTTACTTCCTATGCTAGGCAAAGATGCCTGGTTGGCAACTCTAGATTTAAAAGAGGCTTACCTGCATATACCAATCAAGGAATCTTGCAGAAGATACCTCTGCTTCAAAGCAGGCTACTTGCATTATCAGTTCTCTGCACTGCCTTTTGGCTTGTCTACTGCACCCAGGATATTTACAAAGTGCCTGGCTCAAGTAATTTCATTTTGCAGGCAAAGAAATATTCAAATATATCCATATCAGGACGATTGTCTAATTCAGGCAGAAAACAAGGCCATTCTTCAAAAACTTCTGGTGTTTGTAAAAAGGGTTCTAACTTGTCTAGGGTACACCGTAAACGAAAAGAAATCACAACTGGTACCCTCTCAAAAAATTACATTCCTGGGTGCAAGCTTGAATACAATTGCCCAGATGGCTTTCCTTACGCCAGAAAAGCAAATTCATTTGGTGACTTACTTCAAACAGGTGGCCACAAAAAACCTGCTATGTGCAAGACAAATACTGCAAGCCTTGGGGTTCATGGCTTCCTGCATTCTTCTAATTCCATATGCAAGACTGCATATGAGGAAACTTCAGTGTACTTAAAAAGTTTATGGAGTCAACATTGCCACATTTTGGAAACAATGATTCCTATCATACCTTGCCTGCAACTAGAGTTCCTATGGTGGGCAGAGGCATGTCACCAAAACAAGGGACTGCCATTCACACCACCCCCTGCCGCCCAAACCCTAACTACAGACGCATCAGACTGTGCATGGGAGGCTCATCTGGCAGGGAAGTGCATTCAGGGCAACTGGAGCCCAAATCAAATGCACCTTCATATCAATCAAAAAGAAATGCTAGCTGTACAAAATGCACTGACAGCCTTCAAGGACTGCCTTCATCCAGGACAACTAATGGTAAAGACGGACAACACCACAGTTATGTGGTACATAAACAAGCAGGGGGCTACACATTCCTACCCCCTCTGCAGACTAGCCATGGCATTGTGGAGCACGGCCTTGAGTTATCAAGTACAACTATAAGCTCAATTCCTGCCAGGAAAGCTGAATATGTTGGCAGACGAACTAAGCAGAAATCTCATGGACCCACACGAATGGAAACTGGAACCACGGACTTTCAACATGTTGACACGCAAATGGGGGAGCCCAGACATAGATCTTTTTGCCTCACCCCAGAACTACCTGTTGGACAAATTTTGCACAAGAACTCCTCACAAAAAAGCCTGGAAAGTGGATGCTCTGTCCTTCAGCTGGGAAAACATATCAGTCTATGCCTTTCCCCCTCTGCCTCTGCTCTCCAAAGTTCTACTAAAAATCAAACAGGACAAACCAAAAATGATTTTGATTGCTCCAGGCTTGCCTCCCCAACATTGGTACCCACTCCTACGCAGTCTGTCGCATATTTCTCCATGGCACCTGCCTGAGACACCTTGCTTGCTGTCTCAGCAGAGCAACTAAATTCTGCACCCTCAGCTCCAAACATTGAATCTTGCAGCGTGGCTGATCACTTAAATTCCCCCTTAGCAAACCTGTGATGGATGTCATTTTGGAGGCAAAAAGACCTAGTACTAGAAAATCTTATGCTGACAAATGGAAAAGATTCTGTGCCTGGAATCAATCTCAAGGGATGAGCACAGCAGTTCCCAATTTACTTCAGATTTTGCAGTACTTAACCGAGATGCTTCACAAGGGCCTGTCTTTTTCTTCCATAAAAATCCATGCCTCAGCCATTTCAGCTCAAAACAACACAACCCCCCCCCCCTTCTCTCATTCTCTGCTAAAGCAGTATCTCAGAGGGGCCGAAAACTTGAGGCTACCCAGGAGAGCTCCAACCCCTGCCTGGGACCTTAACTTTGTATTGGAAAAACTCACTCTACCACCGTTCGAGCCAGCTGCTACTGCAGACTTAAAATTTATTTCCTGGAAAACAGCCTTCGTTTTAGCAATCACTTCGGCTAGAAGGATTTCTGAATTACAGGCCCTTATGGCAGTGGAGCCTTTCATCATCTTCCAAGCGGACAGGGTGTCACTCAGGACCAATCCATCCTTCATGCCCAAGGTGGTATCCAGTGTCGCTCTTAATCAGTCCATTCATTTGCCAACTTTCTTTCCCAATCCACAGAACAAGGGGGAGCGTATTCTGCATTCATTGGATGTACACATACAACTTAGATTTTACTTGGACAGGACTAAATCTTGAAAAAAGTCTGAGCAACTGCTGGTAGCATTTGCTGCAGGGGCAGAGGGAAAGGCTATTTCAAAGCAAATCATTTCCAAATGCATAAGCCATTGGTATTCATTTCTGTTACAAGCACCATGGAAAACCTATCCCCAGGGGATCAGATCCCACTCCACCAGGGCTTCATCTACTTCTGCAGCCTTTCTCAGAGGTGGTCCTACCAGGGATATTCTAGAAGCTGCTACCTGGAGTTCAGGTCATACTTTCACCAAGCACTATCATTTACCAATCTTCTCTAAATCCAGAGCTGGCTTTGCCACTGCTGTTTTGCAGGGCCTTATAGCCGGTCCTAATGCTGTATAAATCCATCCTCCCAACCACAGCTTTGGGAATCTACCCAAATGTAATGACTGCAACAGTGAAACACATAGTACAGTTGTGTACACTTATCATAAATGTAGATGTTCGAGTGTATTCACTGTTGCAGTCCTGGTTACCCTCCCTCCAGCCCCCCTGTTTTTTTTCTTACTATGCCTCTCCTTTCTTTACTACACTTAAAAGCCTTTTTGGTGTATTTGCTTTTGTTTGGAGGTATATTGCTGTGTTTTAAATTATTTATATATTTTGCTCCCCATTTGGGGGGCACCTGACATCTGGGGCAAGAAAAACTGATGTAATGGCATCAGCTGTATGTTTTATACACTTGACGACCTGATGTCATGGAAGAAGGGACAGCATCCGACGCAGGACCCAAGACTTTGTTAATCAGGCCGACTGAGGGCAACCTGCCAGCAGATTACCCAAATGTAATGACTGCAAAATTGAATACACTTGAACAGCTACATATATGGTAAGTGTACACAACTTTACTTTCTATCTTAACTTACAGTTTTGGAGTGATTGACTGGCCCCAAAACATGTTTGATAGATTATACAGGAAAACAAGAAATTTGCTTCATGCTCAACAAATGATTTATAAAAATCAGTGTATACCAAGATTATATATTCCCTGTTCCAAAGGAGGTATGGGCCTCCTTGAAATTTATTACATGTATAGGTCTGCAATTGTTTGACTGCACACACATCTGCTGACCTCACAAGACCCAAACATAGTGAAAGTTTTGAAACATGAGGAGGATAAATCTAAAATGACTTCCCTGCTTAGTCTAGCAGAAGCTTATCGGTGTCAAGCAGGAATGGAAATCAAACCAGAAGTAGATAAAAATCAGGCAGCAACTGAATGTGCCAAAAAGCAAAAAGAATATAAGGTGAAGGATCAGATTGAGAAGGCAAGAAATGTGGAAAATGCATAAATATAATTGCAAGTATAGAAAACTTCTGGAAGAACCTCATGTTGATCAGGGTTGAACGCAGCAATGGTTTAGGAGAGGTGAATTCAAACCAAAAGATGAAAGGTTTAATACCGGCGGCCCAAGACTAGCTTGCTTACACGTTAGTTTAAAAGTCCATTGAATATGTAGGTTTTGTAAAGCAGAGTTGGAAACAGTCACACACCTTGTTGCTGGTGACATACTAATGGCAGAAGGATTGTATACTGAAAGACTCAATAATGTGGCAAGACTGTTGCATTGGGAATTGTGCAGACATTATGGTATTAGTGACTGGAAACATGAACCACAAAGTATCTTAGAAAATGATGGTCTACATCACATGGGATCACCCATTACCAACAGTTCCAAAGATAGATGCGAGAAAACCAGATATAGTGGTCCATGAAAAGAAGAAGCATTGATCATTGAAATCGGTACATCCAGTGACTGCAGTGTCTTGCGTACAGGGAGACACAAAGTCATAAAATATCAAGATTTGCAGACAGAAACAAGAGCAGTGTGGAAGAAAGATACCCAGACAGTTCCAATAGTAGCAGGAGCAACGGGTCTTAAAAAAAAGAATCCACAGTCTTATTTCGATATGTTACCAATACATGTAACCCCGTACGAATTGCAGGAGTCGTCATTACTGGGCACATTACGGGTGCTGTGAAGAGAACTTTTGGCTGACATTGAAGATTTAAACAATACTAATTTCATGAACTTTAATTGTACTTTGACATAGGAATGGTGTACATTCCTGTTGTGGTATTAGAAACCTAAAAGATTTGGAGAAATTAAAAAAGACAGCATACATAAACAAGCAAGGGGGAACCCACTCCCACCCCCTGTGCAGCATTGTAATAAAAATTTAGCTATTGGCATAAGAATTGCAACTGACAATTATGGCATCTTACATCCTGAGTCAGACTCTTGGCAGGGATTTTCTGGACCCCAACAAATGGATGCTGAAAAGAGAAATTTTCCTGGACATCGCCCATCATTGGGTCACCCTGCTGTAGACCTGTTTGTCTCTCAACACAACAGACCACTACAAGTTCTGATCCAGAACCTAACAAACCGGGACATGGAAAGTGGACACCTTTTCTTTCAAATGGATAGACCATTTCTTTTATGCTTTTCTGTCGGTACCCTTGATTCCCAGTATACTTAGAAAAGGGAGATTAGCTAGGCCTTGCATGATCCTTATGGACCCCTTCTTGTTAAGGCAACTTTTGATGTTCTTCGTGTTTCACTGTTGCAGTCATCACATTTGGGTTATCCCCGCCAGGGTAGCCTTCGCACGGCCCGAATACCAGAGACTTAGTATTTGTGTCAGTTGCTGTCACTTCAGGACTGACATCAGGTAGTCAGTAGTATAAAGTGAGGCAGCCGACGTCATTACATCAGTCTTTCATGCCGTGGAGCCTGAAACAGAAGCAATTCGCCCGAGTGCCGATCGGCCGCTACCTGAGTTTTTGTTTACCGAATTGAAGTTGAAGTCTTCAGCTAAGGACCCTGTTGGTGATCCTTTTTTCTTGAACTAAGTGTCAGACCAAGTTAATAATGGTCTCACCTGTGGAAAGCAAATTCCATACCGAGACTTCCATTCTTACTGCGTCACTTGTTTAGGCCCAGACCACGACGTCCCCCATTGTCTATTCATCGGTCCCTTATTGTAGCCAGATATTTTCGCTTATCCTCAAATTCCGATATGGCTTCGGTAAGCCGTCTGACATCAGATCTACTGAAAAACATAAAGATAAAGACAGAGACAGACCACACAGGTCCAAACCTACCGACGACGCTTCCGTCGTCAGTTCTCCGGTCCTCAGTGAGGCAATTTCGCAGCCCCTGATGCCTGCTTCTGTGGATTTGCAGGCCACTACCAAGACCCTTTTGGAGTCTGGTATGCCACAGAACTCCTCTTTGACTGCGGTCGTCTCTACCTTGGATGGGTCCGGAGCTACTGAGTAGGCACCGGCTTCTGTGGAAGTCCTTCGCACTACCAATTCACGATTTAACCGATATCTTCTTTCACGACTACAGTTCTTTCCAAAACGAGTTTCTAAAGGCCCAGGGTACGAACCACACCCATGAAACAGACAACCCACTCTCAGGAGCCTGCTTCCTTGCCTCAGTCCCAAATGCTTAAAATAGCGGAAGACCTTATCATGCTGATAAGGCGGAAGCCAAGCTACCCACTCCAAAAGGAAAAGAGATCTGTCCCTGTAGTTTTGTCTGAACAAGAGTCAGATGAAGGTGATGCATCTGAATATGAAGACATGCAACCCTTCTCTACTTATGAGGTTTCTGGTGTAGAGGATTCCATTCCTTCAGCCTCTCCCCCAGAGGATTTTTCCTTTGGGGAAACCCCTGCATACCTTAAGGGAGCATTTCCAATGGGAGAGTCAAGACTACCCTCAGTCCAAAAAGAGACTCAGGGAATTTCTCGATCTTCTGCAGCACCGACCCTTGGCCATCCCCCCCAGTCCTGGATGTTGTGGAAGATGTTTTCCTGGAATCCAGCTTGACTCCTGCACACAGAAAACCAGATAGGTACTACAGAGTCCCTGACTCGCACAAATTTCTTTCTATAAATCCTACTGCTGACCCTGAGGTAATTTCTCAAGGGCCGAAAGGAATTAAAGCAACCTCTGCTAAGAATCCCACCCCCTCAGATAGGGATTACCGAGCACTGGACAGTTGGGGTAAAAAAAAAGTATACACCTCCGCTACTCTTGCTATCGGGGCACTAAATTGTCAGTTCCATATGCTGAAATTTCAGCAACATACCCTGGAACTCCTTAAAAAAAAGTCTTCCTTTCCTGCTTGGGCAGAATCAAAAGAATTACAAGAGTTAATGCATTCTGCAAGTCAAGTAACTAAACACCCCTTGCACTGTGGTTTTGACTCCCTAGCAGCTTCTTGCAGGGCAGCAGTCACTGGATCTGTCATTAGAAGGCATGCATGGCTTAGGGAACAGCCCCTGCCAGACCATGTCAAATCTAAATTGTTGAATGCCCCCTTGCACAAATAACTTATTTGGCACTAAGGCAGAAGAAGTCTTATAAAAGATGGAATAAAAAGCAAAATATATGTAAACAGTTAAGGATTTCTTGCAGGTCCAGCCACCTAGGTTCAGCAAGCATTGTCCTACCAAACATTGGTCTTTTCCTGCTCGCAGTAAGCCATCCAGCCTAGGCCCCAGGGAACCAAACCCCCCAGACAGCAGCCACAGGGAATGCAGAGGTCTAAGCAGTGGACTACCTCCACTTCAAAACCAGGGAGTTCTAAGCCACCCCTTATGGTAAGAACTCACAATGACTCACCTCCTCCACCCCCTACCTCTGCTCACCTTCTCTTACCCCTAGGAGGAAAACGTTCTTTCACGCAAGCACCTGGGCTGCCATTACCAACAACCACTGGGTTCTGAAGATAGTGTTTCAGATGCAAATTTTCCTTTCACACCCTTCCAACCCCAAAAGGGTTCCCAGATCTACCACCAAACCAGTGGGCAGAGGCTCAAAAGCAAATCCTTTCCCTGCTCTCTGTGAGGGCAGTAGAGCATGTTCCTGCAGAGCAGATAGACCAAGGTTTCTACTCCAGACGTTTTCTGGTGCCCACAAAAGAGAGCACCTGGTGCCCCATCCTTGATCTATCCATTCTAAGCACCTTCCTGGTGATCCCAAAATTCAAAATGCCCACGCTCCAGCAATTGCTACCCATGCTCTCCAAGGACGCTTGCCTAGAAACCCCTGATCTAAAAGAGGCCTTCCTCCACATTCCTATCTGGGAATCATGCAGAAATTATCTCCGTTTCAGGGCAGGATCTCAACACTTTCAGTTCTCTGCACTTCCCTTTGGCTTATCTACTGCTCCCAGAGTTTTCACAAAAGATCTGGCTCCAGACATTGCCTTTTGCAGACAAAGAAATATTCAGATTTGCCCATAATTATACAACTGCCTTATTCAGGCAGACAGCCAGGAAAAGCTACTCAAAAGCCTGGCCTTTGTAAAGACCCTACTAACCTCCCTAGGGTACACAATCATCGAAAAGAAATCCAAACAGGTGCCCACCCAAAGGATTATCTTCCTGGGAGCAAGCCTGGACACAGCATCCCAGATGGCATACCTTGCACCAGAGAAAAATTTTTCAGACAACCTACTTCTCTCAACTATCCACGAGGCCCCAGCTGTCTACAAGGAAGATCCTGCAAGCTCTGGGGTTCATGACTTCTTGCATAGTACTCATTCCAAATGCCAGATTGCATATGAGGAAACTTCAGTGGTACCTAAAAAGCCTTTGGTGTCAACACTGTCAAGACCTGGAAACTCTTCTACTTATAAATCCTTGCTGCAGAAAAGATTTTTTTGGTAGACAACAGCATGCTCCCACAACAAGGGGCTGCCTTTCTCACCACCCCCTGCCACCCAGACCCTCACCACAGATGCATCAGACTATGCTTTGGGTGCACACCTGGACGGTAGGTGCACACAGGACCAATGGAGCCCGCAGCAAATCCCTCTGCACATCAGTCAAAAAGAGATGATGGCTGTGCAGCACGCCTTGATAGCCTTCAAGCCTCTTCTTTCTCCAGGGGCTCTCCTGATCAAAACAGACAACACCACCACTGTGATGTGGTATATCAACAAGCAGGGAGGAACTCATAGGTTTATACTAGGCTATCTGCCCTAAGGCATTTATAAGCCTAGCCCAAAGTTTTGTGGCTTACGCCACCCCTTATATGAAAAAATACTGTGCCCATTAGTTTGTTGTGCCTCTGTCCAGCAGTGACACAGAGAAGATTCCCGGGGTAAACCTATGATCTCCCATCCACAGGTCAAGATTTCTCTTGAACAGAGCCAGCGAGGTGCTCTGCCTCACATGGACCGGGATTTTATTCCACAGCATAGGAAGTCTCTGAGTGATAAATCTATCCCTCCAGCACGTCCTATTTATATCCATGCTAAGGTTTAAGTCGCTTGCTCTAGTGGTTTTGGTGGATTTGGATTTTTGAGGCGGAGCATGTCCATTAATTTCGGGTTGGACATGGCCTTGTATGTCAGGCACGTCACCTCTGAGCAGACGGTATGCGACTGAATAGAGCTGGAGTTTCTTCAATCTGGCAGCATATGACAGATTTTGGAGTCCCTTTATCCTTTTGGTGAGGAACTTTTGGGGTCTCTCCAATTGCTGCAGATGTCGGGTGAGATGCATCCCGAATGGGGCATTGTACTCGATCATTGGTCTGATAAGTGAAGAGTACAGGGGAACAATGACCTCACTAGATCTGGATGTGAATCCCTTCATGATCAGGTGGGCAATGTAGAAGGTCTTTCTAACCACTTTAGCAACGTGAGTGTCAAAAGAAAGGCCACTGTCAACCTGGGTCCCCAGGTCCATGATAACCTCTTCTGTGCTTAGTGGATTGCCACCTATATGGTAGCTTGGGGTTACCTTGTTTTTCCCGAAGGGTATGACTATACATTTTTTGGCGTTTAACTTCAGGCCATGGCTCTGGCACCAGCTATCTGTTTCCGTGAGTCCCTTCTGAAGGATATCCGTGTCCGATGCACTTTCCACTATGGCACCCAGTTTGCAGTCTTGTGCAAACTTTGTCAGCCAAAGTCCTCCCATGTTGGCCTGTACTTCTGAGAAGTAGATGCCGAACAATAGGGGGCCAAGGACCGAGCCCTGTGGGACACCACTTGTGACCGGCTTGGAGTCTGACATAGCGCCAGCAACTCTAACCCTGTGGGTTCTGTCCTTAAGCCAGTTTGCAACCCATCTTGTGACATATGGGTTTACATTTAAGCTGGTAAGTTTTTCTACAATACCCGAGTGGGGTATTGTGTCGAAAGCCTTTGCAAGGTCAAGGTAGGCTGTATGGACTGCCTTTCCCTCATCAATGGCTTTGGTGACTGTTTCGAAGAAGTCGACCAAGTTAAAAAGGCATGATCTGCCCTTGACGAAGCCAAACTGGGTCGGGTCCAATGTCTGCAAGTCCCCTATATTTTTGTTTATGAGCTCCATTATGATCCTCTCCATAGCTTTGCAGACTAGACTTGTTAAGCTTATGGGGCGGTAATTACCAGGGTCCGTAGAGGCACCGCCTTTGTGGAGTGGGACCACAGTTGCCGTACGCCACTCCTTGGGCACGTATCCTGTGGTAAGGCTGAGATTAAACAGCTGCCTTATGTGTTTAATGTAGTTTTATTGACCAGTAGGGGTCATTTCCAAAACTCCTTCATCTTCCTCTCTTAAAACCTAGTTGCCTCATGGGTTTGGCGTCTTTTCAGGCCTCTACGGACCCTGGTAATTACCGCTCCATAAGCTTAACAAGTCTAAGACCGCTAACTCACTCCTACTCTCTATGCAGGCTGGCCATGACCCTTTGGCACACAGCCTTTACCATGCAACTACACCTGTTAGCACAATTCCTACCAGGCTCTCTCAACTCTCTGGCAGACCAATTAAGCAGAAATCTTCTGGACTCACACGAGTGGCAGCTCAACAGAAAACACTTCACCCTAATAACTCAGAAATGGGGCACACCGAAGGTTGACCTCTTTGCCTCCCACACCAACCATCAGCTCAGCAAATTCTGCACCAGGAGGCATCACTGCATGGCTTGGAAAGTGGATGCCCTGTCCTTCCTCTGGGTTAATCTATCGGTCTATGCCTTTCCTCCACTACCTCTCCTCCCCAGGGTACTGCTCAGAATAAAGGAGGAAAAACAAAGGACCATTCTTATAGGTCCAGACTGGCCCTGGCAGCACTGGTACCCCTATCTGTGCAGCCTGTCCCCACTGCCCCCATGGCATCTTCCTCAGATTCCAAACCTCCTGACCCAGAAGGAAGGGGAATTCATGCATCCCCAATTGCAGACACCCAGTTTGGCAGCTTGGCTTATTCCCTAACCCCCAACCAGTCTGCCAACCTCAGTAAACAGGTTCTAGATGTTATCCGTGAGGCCAGACACCCTAGCACCAGAAAGTCTTATGCTGACAAATGGAAAAGGTTCTGCACCTGGATCCATGCTAAGGGAGTCAATATGGCACAGTCCTCCTTCTCTCTCATCCTGGATTACTTAGCAGACCTACTACACAGCCTCTCTTTCTCCTCCATAAAAATTCATGCCTCTGCTATTTCTGCTCATTTTCCCACTGAGCAGCCCCTTTTTTCTCACACCCTTTGATCAAACAGTTCCTAATAGGGGCTAGCAACTTAAGGCCAACACCAGCTTGGGACCTTAACTTTGTATTGGAAAAACTCACAGTGCCCCCTTTCGAACCAGCTTCTTCTGCAGAGCTAAAATTTCTCTCCTGAAGACAGCATTCTTTCTGGCCATCACTTCAGCCAGAAGAGTCTCTGAACTGCAAGCGCTCATGGCTGTGGAACCCTTCATCATCTTGCATGCTGACAGGGTATCCCTCTGAACTATAACCTATCCTTCATGCCCAAGGTGGTGTCCACTGTGGCTGTCAACCAATCCATTCATTTGCCCACCTTTTTTCCTAAGCCACAGAACAAGGGGAAATGGATTCTGCACTGTCTGGATGTGCACAGACAGCTCAGATTCTATCTAGCCAGGACTAAATCCTTCAGAAAGTCTGGTCAATTGCTGGTTAGCTTTGCTACAGGGCAGACGGCAAAGCCATCTCCAAACAAAACATCTCCAAATGGCTAGCACACTGCATCCATTTCGGCTACAAACAACATGGAAAGCCTCTCCCAAGGGGGTCAGGACACACTCCACGAGAGCAGCCTCCACCTCTGCAGCTTTCCTCAGAGGAGTCCCCATCAGGGACATCCTGGAGGCTGCCACCTGGACATCTGATCACACTTTTACCAAGCACTACTACCTGCCTCTCTTCTCCAAATCCAGGGCAGGGTTTGCCTCTGCAGTCTTGCAAGGCATCCTAGCCAGCCCCTAGTTTCCTTGACTGCCTCCACCCATTTCCTCAGCTTTGAGAATCAACTCAAATGTAAGACTGCAACAGAAAAACATGAAGAACGTAGTACATTTGTGTACACTTACCATAAATATAGATGTTTGAGTGTATTCACTGTTGTAGTCCTGGTTTCCCTCCCTTCAATCCCCCTTTCTTCTCTTTCCTTACAAGGGACATATTGGTATTTAAACAAACCAAACTGGAGCCAGAGTTAAGTTGAGCACTTTCATCCCATTTATTACAGAACTTCCCCAGAACTGTTCAACCAGTTCTGAGGAAGTTAGCGCTCAACTTAACTCTGGCTCCAGTTTGGTTTGTTTAAATGACATATTAGTATTTATTTTCCACTGGTGGGGTTCTTTCACCAGAACCTAGCATCAACTTGGGGGCTCCTGACAGGTTAGGGCAAGAAATACTGATGTAATGGAGTCTGCTGCCTTACTTTATACTACTGACGACCTGACGTCAGTCCTGAAGCGACAGCAACTGACGCGGAAATACTTAGTCTCTGGTATTCGGGCCGACTGGCAGGGATAACCCAAATGTGTTGACTGCAACAGTGAATACACTCAAACATCTCCATTTATGGCAAGTGTACACAACTGTACTTTCTCCATCCTCCTCATTCTCAGAGAAGGACTATAGTTGGCCCTTTAACAGGTGATAGAAGAACTCACTCAAAGGGACCTGCCATTCACCCTCACCTGTCTTGTCTGCAAACTAACAGCTTGGAGGATTGGCTTTTCACCCCAAACTTCAAAAGTACTGTCGTTTCTATCTTGAAAGAGACAAGGAAATGCAATACCAGGAAATTATACTTATCCAGATGGAAAGGGTTTTTTTTTTTTTGGTGCAAAAACAGACTCACTAATCCTGCAAATGTGGACAGTATACTGCTGCTGGAACACCTTTCAGGATTGTTTCACCAAGGTCTTTCTTATTCCAACATTAAAGTTCATTCTTCAGCTCTCTGTGCCTGCCTTACCCCCCAACCCTCCTATATACTCTTATCCCCACCTGAAACAATTTCTAAAAGGGGTGATACTTCTAAGACCCCCCCCCCCCCCCCACCAGGAGAAACCCAGTCCTTACCTGGGATTTAAGCTATCTTCTGGAAAAGCTCACATTGCCACCTTTTGAGCCAGCAGCTTCTGTTTCTCTAAAGATCCTCACTTGGAAGACTGCCCTGCTGATAGCCATTACCTTGGTCATGTGGGTTAAGAACTATAAGCTTTGATGGGGCTTGGTGTAATAGTTAAGGTGTTTGAATCACAGACACAAGGTACAGTGTTTGATTCTAATTTTTGGGAAGGAAGCTGGTTAGGCTTAGAATGGCCTGGTAGGAAAACTAGCCTAGTAATTAGTTATGAAGTTATGAAACCATGAATCTAAGGAAAAGGGAACATTAACATTTAGGGTTGAGAGGTTGGAATAAAGGTTAAGGTGTTTACCTTACAGACACAAGGTGCAGGGTTTGATTCTCACATAGGGTAATTGGCTAGGTTTAAAGTAGCCCTTAAGTGCAATTAGCTTAGTAATAATCTGTGAACGTAAAAATATATATGTATGGAACCCATCACTGTTTTCCACAAGGACAGAGTAACCTTTTGAACAGACTGTTTTTTTATGCCCAAGATAGTATTGGAACGTACCCTGAATCAAGCTCTCTTCACCTGCCAGTGTTCTTTCCAAACTGACAAAATAAAGCAGAACAAATTCTGTATTCCCTGGATGTACACAAGGTATTACCAAGACAGGACTAAGATCCCGGACAGGGAAGATCTGCTAGTAGCCTTTGCAGAGGGCAAAGTAGACAAACCAGTTTCAAAGAAGACTGTTTCTGAATAGATAGCCAGTTGCATCATTTTCTGTTCTTCCCATCTTGGTAAACCTTTATCAAGAACTGTCAGGACTCATTCCACCACAGAGTGCAGCCACTGCTACCCTCCTCAAGGGCTTCCCTATATAGGCTGTCCTGGAATCTGTCACTTGGACATCTTTCCTCACATTTTCCAAGCATGATCTTTTGAGCCAGTACTTCCAGGGCTAGGCAGGATTTGCTACTGCTATCCTGCAGAACCTGCTCTCTCAGAGGCCATCAGACAACTTGCCCCTATCTTGTAGCTTTGGGAGTCCTGTACTGCAACATTGACTACAAAGAACATAATACAGTTGTGTCACACTTACCATAATTGTAAATATTATAGTAGATCAGTGTTGCAGTACATATTCCCACCCTCCTACCACTCTTACCTGCTGGCCACTCCTACATCCCAGGGGATAAGCCTTGTCCAGAGGGTAATCTTTAACCACCTTCATCCCCTTTTTTCTTTCCACTATATACCCAACATTAGAAGTTCTTATAGCTAACTAAAATCACTACTACTGAAAGTGTTGTGCTGTCCTCCCAGCACAGTATTCCTGCTCACTGCTTAGAAGGACCTGAAGATGGTACTGATGGATGCCCCTCCTATATCCTGACATCCGGATATCAGTCCTTTGACATCTGTGGGCTGTGGATGATGTAAAGACTCGAAATCAGGCTAAGCATGTGCTTCTGCTCAGCAGAAAGACCCAAGAATCAGTACTACAACATTGATCTTCTCGAGCATCTACAGTTATGGTAAGTGTGACATGATTGTACTTTATTTGTAACTTGCCAGTAACTAGAAAAGGGTCCAACTGATCCAGTTCAGATCACTGATTCTTAAAGATGTTTATTTCTCATGATGTTTGCCAGCTTTAGAGTTAGGCATATTCCATAGAGACATGTAGAAGGCATACCACTCGGTATTGGGGGTGGGGGGGGGGGGCAGATTCACAGTTAGGTCAGCTAGTGGCATGGCCAGTCCACATACTGGTACTAAGACACGAACACAAACTGGATCCGTACTACCAAAAGAAGAAGCACAACAGTGTATACAGCTGCCCAAATAAATCCTGCAAGCACGATGAGTTAACGTACTGTTTATTACAAAAAATAAAAAATCACATAAAGCACTTTTCGTCAGGCCACATAGCCCAACTTCTTCAGATAATTATACAACATAGGCCATACACTATATAGGAAGTGAAAAGGAAGTAAAAAGTCAGCTGGTTCCTGAATAAGCAGGAATCAGCTGCTCTTAAAGTGGCAACCACCTTCATTCATTACCTAAAATATATAGCTTAAACAGTTCTCATCTAACACATTGTTTTAAAACAATATTTAAAAATAATAGATAGTGTAAAAAATCAGTGTAAAAAAATCTAAAACCAATAATTATCTATTATGAAATATTAATGCAATTAAAATTAACAGTGTATGTATGTATTTATATTTTTGATTTGTGTTCGAGTATAATAAACCTTAGAAGTATGTAAATAAAAACATGAGTGAAAAACAGCAAAACATGACTTAAGAAGCTGAAAGTCAAATACACTCTAAGACAATAGTATGCATAGACAATTTTAAACACAGCATAATAGTCAACTCCTAACCAAATTTTTAAGTTGTAGAATGCACTTAATTTAATACATTTCGTTAATGCCCGGAGGGTAACATGCAAAGGTATGTAATTGCCAACTTGATTCTAATTTCTCTAAGAGCAAGGAAATAGGCCCTCCTCTAGGTACTGGTACTCCCTGAATCCAAAGTTGAGGGCCCAAAAAAACGGTACTCTTACCTATAACAAAGAGCTTATGCAAGCTCCTTGTTGCAGTTAGTAACGCACAAACCTAATGAATAATTTAATTTAAGGAGCCACAGTATCGGATGTGGTTTCTTAAATGAATCCTGGAACTTCACTGTTTCTTTAAAAGTGTGCACCCAGGGCAGCAACCCCTTTCCAGCCATCTTTATTACTGTACTGGCATGCAACTTTGTCACTACATAAAAATTGATCATATGTTTTACGGAAGCAGTGCTGTTTTTAATCGGTCTCAGCTGAGTGATATTTGATTGACATGTTGCTGAGATGGATTTGTTAGTCTGGACAACCTTATGTGTACACGTGAAGCAATTAAGAGAAAATAACTGCAAAACATCAAAATAAATTATACCCAGCACAGAGTTTATCCACCTTCTTCACCACATTTCCGATTGTGGTACTAATTGGAAATATGGTAAATTTGAAGTAAAGTATTAAATGGTTAATGTCTAAAGCTTCCCAAAAAATACTTAAAAAACAGTCCTTATTGCAAGTGCATAAGCCTTCTTGCACTTTCATACCCGGCACACTTCATTATTTTCAGTCCAGGATTGAACAGCCTCAGGGGAAAAGGGCTTTCTCATCTCTGAGTGAAATTAGTTGCAAAGTACCACATAACTTTCTCAGTTGTTCACCATTTCAGCATTTGATAAGGAAAAATAGAAACTTTGCTTTTGTTTAGGAAATAAGCTGCTGGCTTATTCAGTCACCTAACCACTTAGCCTGTTTGTCAGGGACAAGAGCATTCCTAGCCACTTTTCCCACAGTGACCTCCATTATAATGTACCATACTGATAGAGGCCCCTTTTGCTTACATTATAGCTATTAGTGCAGTCACTGATTATTATGTTAAGACCCCTTACTAGCTGTGTGCACTATAAATGATAGTCTTGAAAAGGATCAACATTAGCTACACTTCAGGTATCGTAATTCTGACAGACAACTTTAAATGTATGGCCCCACACTGACTTAGTACAATGGTGAGTCTGTAAGGAGGTATGGTTTCATTCAAAGAAGGCTGTTAGAGATTAAGGCATGTTGGCATTTCCTGCATAATTAAAGTTTTCTTTCTAAGAGCTAGAACTGGAATTCTGGCTTGCCCTTATTGCTGAAATGAAGAATAGAAAGAAAACAATACTGCAGACCCAAGTTTCTAGACATAACTCTCTGATTATGTAGCCCAGGCAGGTATGACCCTGACCTTGAGCAGTATCCTACCTTCACCAAGAATGATGCCACAATACAGAGATAAGATGATCAGCTTTAACAATTGGCTTAATTTCTGGTGTCATTCAAAGGGGATCCAGTGTCTGTCTGCCTGGGATGACATGCTGGACAAGCCACGCTGCTTCGCAAGGGACGGCTTGCACCTGTCACCCCTGGGATTCCGGATATTGGCAAAGGCTCTTGCCACCCCCATAGTGCCTTTTTAGGCAAGGCTCAAATTCTAAACCTACCACCCTAGAACACAAAAAGGAAAAAACTAAGGGTAATGCTGCTCAATGCCAGAAGTCTAAATCTCAAAATGCACTCGAGGCCCTTCTCAGTATGGAGAACATCGATGTCTGTGCTGTGACAGAAACCTGGTTCAAGGCTCCTGAGAGCACCCCAGCACTATCAGGTTTTACCTCATACCATGCGTTCCGGCCCCAAAATCCGGACAATACCAAGAAAGGAGGGGGTATCCATATTCATCAAGGACACCCACACCTCAAGACTGGTGGCAACGCGATGCATCGGAGACCATCCAGGTGCAATTAACCATAGGCAAGACTGCTCTGCAAATTGTAGCATGTTACAGGCCACCCTCACAAACTCAGGAACCTCACATGGCCTTCCTGAAAACACTAGAGGGGATAAATGTATCACCAAACACCATCATACTAGGTGACTTCAATTACCCTAATATAGACTGGGAACACTACTCAAGCCCAAACACCCTGGCCCAAAGGTTCCTGGAATTCATAAACTCAAATGCCATGGAACAACTAGTCACCATCCCCACAAGAGGAGATAACATACTTGATCTCATCATCACGAACATGGGAGCACAATGTTCAACACCGGAAGTATACCCCTCACTGGTGAGATCAGATCACAAGCTGATCTCGCTGGAGGTCCTCATCCCACCCCCACCTGAAATAAAAAAGACCACAGTAAAGAACTTCTCGAAAGCCGACTTCACACTTCTAAAGACTAGTGTGGTCTCCTTTAAGGCCCCCGAGCTGGCGGAAAACAGTACTCAAGCCGCTGAATCACTTACAAATGCCTTCTACCAGCACCTGCAGGACTGCATGGATAAGGCAATCCCAAGCAAAACAAAGACTCTTTGTACCAAAGGCAAGCGTCCAGTCTGGTGGACCCCAGCCATAAACAAACTCTACAACAAAAGGAGGAAGCTACTACAAGATAGAGCAAAATCCTTAAAAGGTAAGACACCCTTGATCACTATAAGTAAAAACTAAGAGCTCTCATAAAATCATCCAAAGCAAATTTTGAGAGAAAAATAGCTAAAGACTCAAAAGACAATCATAAGGCCTTCTTTAGCTATGTTAGAAACCTGGGAGGAAACTCCCAGATATGCTCAGAACTAGTCCAAAATGATGTGAAGATTACTGATCCTACAGACATTGCCAACATACTGGCTGACAGGTTCAGTGCAAACTTCTCACCTTCCCCAAAAGGAGAGATATCTATACCAAACGATTGCAGCCCCCAAAAATTTCCAACGCCCAAGTGAGAACTGCTCTCTCCAAAGCAAAAAACACAGCATCCATGGGACCAGATGGTGTCCCCGGCTGTGTGCTCCACGAACTCAATGAGGAATTAAACCCACAGCTAGGACAGCTGTTTAATCAAAGTCTTACCTCTGGATATGTACCCAGGGAGTGGCGCACTGCAACTGTGGTCCCACTTCACAAAGGCGGTGCCTCCACCGACCCTGGAAATTACCGGCCCATTAGCTTGACAAGCCTTATCTGCAAAGCCATGGAGAGGATCATAATGGACCTCATAAATAATGACATAGGGAATTTGCAGACTTTGGATCCAACCCAGTTTGGCTTTGTCAAAGGCAGATCATGCCTTTTAAACTTGGTTGCCTTTTTCGAAACAGTCACCAAAGCCATTGATGAGGGAAAGGCAGTCCATACAGCCTACCTCGATCTGGCGAAGGCCTTCGATACAATACCCCACTCGGGTATCATTGAAAAACTCATCAGCTTAAATGTTAACCCATACATCACAAGATGGGTTGCAAACTGGCTGAGTGACAGAACCCACAGGGTCAGAGTTGCTGGCGCCATGTCAGACTCAAAGCCTGTCACAAGTGGTGTCCCACAGGGCTCAGTCCTGGGCCCACTCTTGTTTGGCATCTACTTTTCCGAAGTACAAGCAAACACAGGCGGGTTATGGCTGACAAAGTTTGCAGATGACTGCAAACTGGGTGCCATAGTAGAAAACACATCTGACACAGATATCCTTCAGAAGGGTCTCACAGAAACGGATAACTGGTGCCAGAGCCATGGCCTAAAGTTAAATGCCAAAAAATGCATAGTCATACCCTTCGGGAAAAAAAAGGTTACCCCTAGCTACCAAATAGGTGGCAATCCACTGAGCACAGAAGAAGTTATCAGGGACCTGGGGACCCAGGTTGATAGTAGTCTGTCATTCGACACCCATGTAGCTAAAGTAGTTAGGAAGACCTTCTACATTGCCCACCTTATCATGAAGGGATTCTCATCTAGATCAAGGGAGGTCATGGTCTCCCTTTACCCATCACTCATCAGACCAATGATTGAGTACAATGCCCCATTTGGAATGTATCTGACCCGACACTTGCAGCAGCTGGAGAGGCCACAAAAGTTCCTCACCAAAAGGATAAAGGGTCTCAAAAATCTGTCCTATGCTGCCCGACTGAAAGAACTCCAGCTCTATTCAGTCGCCACTGCTCAGAGGTGACCTTTGCCTAACATACAGGGCCATGTCAAACCCAGATTTGATGAATATGCTTCACCTCAAAAAATCTAGATCCATCAGAGCCACAAGGGCGGGAGACAAACCTCGACACGGCTATTAATAGGACATGCTGGAGGGATAGATTCATCACCCAAAGACTCCCTATGCTGTGGAACAAAATCCCGGTATATGTGAGGCAGAGCACCTCGCTGGCCTTGTTCAAGAGAAATGTTGACCAATGGATGGGAGATCGCAGATATACCCCAGGGATTACCTCAGTGTCACTGCTCGACAGAGGCACAGCAAAATAATGGGTATAGTTCCCCATACTAAAGGGGTGGCGTAAGCCACAAAACGATGGGCTAGGCTTGTAAATGCCCTCGGGCAGATAGCCTAGTATGAACCTATGAACCTATGAACCTATAACTAATGTAACAGCCAAGTCCCTCATTCTCTCTGAAGACTATAGAACCTATTGAACAAGTCTCCGTATTCAAGAAGTGCTTGTGTAAGGCAACATAAGCACCAGGCTCAAATGTTAATTCTTTCTGTGGTAGGCATTTCATATAACATTGAAATACATCTTTGCCACAGGTGGTCATTGTAGCACCTACTTCTACAAGAGAAGTGATGTCTGTGTGTCATCATGTTAATGTGCCATCCATTTATTTTATTTGCTCTTTTATGACCGGGTTATTCCTACTAGGCCATTGTCCTGTTTTCAGGGGAGACCTGAGGTGGTAATCGTACTGTGTTGGGGAAATTTGACCAAGGCACCAAATGACTTCCTCTGCTCTTTTTTCGGTAAGTGTTGGGGGATCTTTTAAGCACAGTAAGCAGTCCTTGCTTCGAACAGGATTGTGCAGTGTATTTGTTTCTGAATAGCTCCTATTTTATGTATATCGCACGTGTATGAGTCCAAGAACCATTTTTATTGTACATCATTAACAGATGTTTGGAGTAGAATAGTGCTGGCCACTGATTGTTTTCATTTTGCCAGAAAAAATGCTATAGAATCCCAGAACTTAGATTTGATTGAATACTAGGAAATAAGCTTATTTCATTGAGTTTTATATACTGCGTGTAAAGCTCTTTGATCTGATGCCATCAGTATCATTATTTTTCATGAATGGGTCTTGGATTCGATCTCGGATCCAAGCCAGCAACTGTCAGATCCAGAGCTTAAGCTCCTGGCCTTTCTGTGATCCATTGCTACCCGCTAAGCCTCAGATCTTGTTTGCCACTGAAACGCTCAGACATGATCTACAAAGCTCAAGCTGATAGTTACAGATAAGTGCCTTCATTTTTGGGTTATAGCTTTATTTTACTTAGTCTTGAATAGTTTTAGGTAGTTTAGCTGCATTTCCTCCCCTCCTGCGTTCTAACTAATTGTCTACTTAGGTTTCCTACCCCTTCCCATGTTTTTACTGCCCTTTTTCTAGTTAGGTTAATTTAAAAAAAAAAAAGTAAAAGTTATAATTCTTTTCTTTTGTTTAGGCTAAACTAATGGTCTGAAGTAGCTTACTTCATTTGGTCTTCAACCTGTGGGTACCGGGTCCATATCGAATCCGAGCCGGCAAATTCACTAGCATCTGCTCCGAGCTCCAGACTCCTCCCCTTACCCATAATACACCTTCACTACCTTCCAACCCCCAGATCTTGTTTGCCACGGCTTGCCTGAAGTATCGTGATCTCCTGAGGTCCTAGTTAGTGAGTGGGTTTTTGCTTATTAAGCAGCCTTTTTCTTAAATTTTGAATGTTAGGTGTTTAATGTAGGTTCCCTCTCCTACTTCCCTCACTGGTGCGTCGTGTATAGAAATGTTCCTAGTAGTTTTAGTGTTAGTTTGTTACAGTATATTGCTTCCTCTCCCCCCTCAGTGTTCTGTGTGTCTTGAGTGTGTGGTGAGTGGGTTTGAGTGGGGAAATAGATATTTTTGTCTCCTTTTTCCTTCTCTTGCATGATTTTTTTCTTGTATAGTGATGCACTGAGTGTGGCCATAAATTGTCTCCTACAGATGGTCACACTCTGTGTTATGTGTTTGGACGTTGCCCACTTGAGCACCGACTGTACTTTTAACGCAGGTTTTAAACCGTGCGCTATTAACTCATTCCCTCCAGTAGAGCTCTTTTGAGTGTGTACCTTTAACTCCTAGTGGGCGTGGCTTCAGCATTTAAAAATTGAAGTTATCACCTTTCATTTTTAACAAATACCCATTGACAGAGGTCATATATCAATACAATTGTGTTTGCTATCATGTATGCTTCAAGATAAAATTTTCCGATACCTTGTATGTAACATGGTTTTGGAATTGTTAATGCAAATATGAACAGGCAATATTTGATGCCTAGAGGAGCAGTAGGGTGTAACTGTAGAAACGCCTGGAGACGTCACCCAGCTGTAATGACAGGGAGGCTAAGTTGGCCCTAAAAGGCCTGCCTCGACCACTGCTTCAGTCACAGAGGCTGCTGTGGCCACCTCTCTTTCCTCTCTTGCATTTGCTTTTCCTCCTTCCCAGGCTGGGATTCAACCTCCCGTTTCTAAGCCTGTGGAAGTGGAGCGCAGACGGGGTAGAGATAAGGAGAGAGAGAGCACAAATCTGGCAAGCACAAAGCAGAGAAACTCCAGAGGTCTCCGGACCTTCCTTCCTACTCCCGCCAAAAGTCAGACTAGGATCCGTGACTCCCCTCTGCTCCAATATCTGAGATTTTCTCTGGAGCTAGAGGAGACACATCTCCATCTAGGGCCTCAGTTCTTCAACCCACCAGGTCAGAGTCCTTGGCCTCGTCAAGATCCACTCATAGCTTATCGGAAGTTGACATGGATAAAATGATGAGGAGGTTCATTTGTACTCAGATCCAGATGGGGGACTTGCCAGCCCTGTCTCCTTCTGGAGGGGGGAGCTCACTTCCTTTTTTCACACCAATTTCTTCTTCTCAGATCCATCCACTGGGTTTGGAGTACTCAGATCCGAGGATGTCCTTAGTCAGGGGGTCGGCGCCGGCTGTACCTGTCTCTTCGATGCCGGCAGATGCCTGGGAGCGTGTTGGATCTGACCAGTTCGGATCCGAGTGGCTCTCGGAGCTGGAGTGTCGGATCCGAGGGACCGGAACTTTTTTTGTTGGCTGCGGTGTTGTCGGGCCAAGTTACCTCCCTCGGAGTTCCATCCACTTTGGGCCCGGCTCCGATTCTCACGTCGGATCTGAGGAGAGCGGCTTCCTTAACAGTACCCCAGGAGGTTTGTTCTCCCTCGGCATTTGACGTGGTAGAAAGGGTTTTCTCCACTGGATCGAGACCCTTGACTATTTATTCAGATTTGAAACAACTTCCTCGGCTCTGCCTATAAATCTCATAATTTTACCAGAGGGACAGCCCATGCTCAAGGAGCACCAGGCGGTTCCCCCTGAGGAACAAGTGGCGTGCAAGTTCTCCCCGGAGAGCCTCACCAGACATGTACCTCGCAAGCATACATGTAAGAGGAGGCACCTGGACTCCCCCGAGTCCCTCACCGAGGACACAGATTTGGATGATGGGGAAGGTTCCTCCAGGTCACCTCCCGAGGATGTTTCCTTTGGAGACATCATGGAAATCCTACACCAGCGGGGAGGTCGGTCCGCCACCAAGCCGCCTTCTGACGAGTCCGTGTTCCTGGAGGCTTTTGGCATGGGCCCTTCTACTTCCTGGGTGTCTCCTCCCGCAGATCCCCCTGGTGGACCTGGTCACCTCGCTGGCCTGGAAGGAGCCGGACACCATGGAACCAATCCCTAAACGTCTGAATAAGATCTTAATTCCACCATCAGATAGACCTGCATGGAACAAAGGCTCCCCTATAGACACTGTGGTGGTAGCAGCAGCCACAAAAAAGGAACTGGCCCAAGAGAGTTCCCCAGATGTCCTTCATGGATGCATCTGCAGTCATTACAGCTGGGTTGTCCTGTCGTCAGGCAGCCCTTCAGTCGGCCGGATTCCAAAGTCCGGGTCCGGCTTCGGCTGATGTCGCACTTCACCCGACGTCATCTCCATTGGTCTTCGGGTATAAAAGCATCAGCCGACGCCATTTTCTCCAGTCTTTCTTGCCGCGTGGCGCCCGAAGCAGAAGCTGTTTGCAAGTGCCGGTCGGTCGGATCCAGAGATTATTTCTACCGAATACTACTTCGAAGACTTCTAAAGCTAAGTACCCCGTTGGGGACTCTTTCTTGCCTCAGCCGATGTCAGAAAAAGTTAATAATTGTTTAACCTGTGGGAAACAAATACCTCATAAAGATTTCCACTCTTACTGTCTGCCTTGCTTAGGCCCAGCCCACGACGTAACAGCCTGTTCGGCCTGTGCTTCCTTCAACCGACGAACGCTTAGGCGTCGGTCGGAGTTTGCAGAACAGTTTTTCGGTTCTGAATTTGCGTACATTATGTCGTCGGATCCTCCGACTTCACTTACTGCCAAAAAACGCAAAGATAAAGACCGACACTCGCGGTCCGTGGTTTCGGCCGAAACCATGCCTAAACAAACCGCGAGTGTCTCGGTTTCGGCCGAAACCGAGAAAACTGATCAAAGTGCATCTGAATCTATCCCTACAGCTGAGGCCCCGGCTACAGCTCTTGAACCAACCTCAGAAGTTTTATCCACTACCAATGACTTATCAGACACCATCCCCCTGGATGTCTCTACCCCAGCACGTGGTGCTGCTAGGCCTCCAGCAGCCATGTCCATTAAGGCCTTCGCCAGGGCTAAAGCAGCCAAGTCTTCTAAAACAGTGCCTGTTAAACCCCCCTCCACCAGGCCCTCTTCTAGTTCTCAAATGCTTACTTTGGCAGAAGACTTAATTTCATTAATTAGAGGATCTCAATCTCACCCAGACAGGGCCTCACAGCCCCCAGAGAAGAGACCTAGGGTAGAGCCCCCTGAGCCAGTGTCTTCTGATGACTCGGCTGAAGAATCAGACATAACTGACCAGCCAGAGGCCCCTTTCTCCAATTTTGAAGATTCTGACGCTGAAGAATCTATTCCAGCTGCTTCTCCTCCAGAAGAATTCTCTTTTGGGGAAACCTTACATGCCATGCGAGAGCATTTCCAATGGCAGCAACAAGATTTTTCAGATTCCAGAAAAAGACTTCGGACCTTTCTGCGCCTTCCTCAGCACAGGCCCTTAGCTATACCTCCTGTTCTCTCTGTGGTAGATGATGCTTTCAATGATGTCTGCTCTGCTCCAGATTCATTACCCCCAGCCCCTGCCAAACCAGACAGATTTTACAGGGTGCCAGATACTCATCACCACCTTTACAAGGCCCCTCTTGCAGATCCTGAATCTATATCCCAGGGTCCCAAGGCAGTAGCTGCCCATAGCTAAAACCCTATTCCGTCTGAAAGGGAAGCAAGGTCATTAGACAGATGGGGTAAAAGGTTTACACTTCAGCTACTCTCTCAGCTAGAGCTTTAAACTGTCAATTTCACATGATACAATACCAAGAGTTTATGCTTGATCAGTTAACTAAAAACTAACCACTGATGAATCTCTTGACAAGAAATATGTATTAGAAATGTTAAATAACATACAACAGGTTAGTAACCATTCCTTAAAATGTGGCTATGATGCACTGGAGGCTTCATTTAGATCAGCCATGACTGGCACAGTGATAAGAAGACATGCATGGCTAAAGGAGCAACCTCTACCGGATCATGTTAAAGCTAAGTTGCTAGATGCTCCTATGGATAAGACAAGTTTGTTTGGTACACCTGCACAGCAGGTTATAAAGAAAATGGAAGAAAAAGCAAAATTAGTTCAAACAGTTAAAGATTTCCTGCAGGTTCATCCCCCAAGGTTTAGCAGGAACTGGCCTGCCAAAAATTGGTCCTTTCCTGACTCCACAAGATTTCAAAGGGGCAGGAATAGACGTTCCAGAGGCAGAAACCAATCTAGAGGTGGTGCCTACAGAGGACGACAGTGGCAAGGTAACAACAGAGGCTCGGACACAACCACTGCCACTACAACAGCACAGCCACAGTGACTTAATCCTAAATCCACCTACCAGGGAACAAATAGCAGCTCCTCTAGGCGGAAAGCTAACCTTATTTTCAAAGAACTGGCACCACATAACAAAAGACAAGTGGATTTTACAAACCATAGATCAAGGTTACCGATTCCACTTCCACACTTTACCAGTCAAAAGAGGAATGCCAAACCTACCCCCAAATCAAAGAATAGAAGCTCTACGACAGATAATGGAGTTAGCAAACATGAGAGCTGTGGAAAAAGTACCAACAGCAGAGCAAGGAAAGGGGTTCTACTCCAGACTATTCCTAGTTCCAAGAAAGGAAAAAAGTTGGAGACCAATTCTCGACCTGTCCACCTTAAATTCATACATCATTGTTCCAAAATTCAAAATGCTGACCCTACAGCAACTTCTTCCCATGCTGGGCAAGGAGTGTTGGCTGGTAACTCTAGATCTCAAGGAGGCATACCTGCACGTCCCTATTCGACCAATCTGCAGAAGATACCTCAGATTTCTTGCAGGATCAGAGCACTATCAATTCTCAGCATTGCCTTTTGGCTTATCTACTGCCAGAGTATTCACAAAATGCCTGGCATCAGTAATCGCCCATTGCAGACTTCAGGGAATTCAAATTTACCCATACCTGGACGACTGCCTACTACAAGGGACAACAAAAGCAAGTTGACAACAGATTTACAAAGGGTCATTTACTTGCTACAAGCACTGGGATACACAGTCAATTTACAAAAATCAAGGCTGATACCATCCCAAACAAGGACATTCTTGGGAGCGGAATTGGACACAGTAAGACAAATGGCATTCCTAACTACAGAAAAACAAAAAGAACTCCCTCTTTACTTCTTGGCACTAACAAAACTGAACAAGTTAACAGCAAGAAAGGTACTGCAGGCCTTGGGTTTCATGGCATCATGCATAATTTTGATCCCATTTGCCAGACTTCATATGAGAAAGCTACAGTGGTACCTAAGGAATTTATGGTCCCAGCACAGGCACAGCCTAGAAACAGAAATCCCACTAATTCCATGCATAAAACAGGAGTTCCTATGGTGGGCTCAGGCATGCCAGTCAAACCCAGGCCTTCCCTTTCGCAGAGGTCAAGCAAGCCAGAGCATCACAACAGGCTTCAGACCTAGGATGGGGGCCCACATGATGGACAAGCGTGCAAGGATTGTGGACTCAGGATCAACTTCACCTGCACATCAACCTAAAAGAAATGCTGGCAGTAAAACTGGCAATCCAAAAGTTCAGACCATTTCTCAAAGAGGGCCAGTTGATGATAAGGACAGACAACACCACAGTCATGTGGTACATCAACAAACAGGGAGGCACTCATTCATACCCCTATGCAGACTGACTTTGGAACTGTGGACCCTGGCACTCAGCTACAACATCCAACTCCAGGCAATATTTGTACCAGGAAAAGAAAATACTCTAGCAGACATATTAAGCAGAACCACATCAGATGCTCACGAATGGCACCTACACCCGGACATCTTCAAGACCATCACAAAGAAATGGGGAAGGACTCAGATAGACCTATTCGCATCACCCCAAAATCACCAGCTCAAAAATTCTGCACAAGGACATTCCACCCATTAGCATGGAAAGTGGATTCTCTCTCCTTCAGCTGGAAAGGCCTAACAGCATATGCATTCCCACCTTTCCCCTTGATACACAAAGTATTACTAAAAATCAAGGAAGAACAGCCAAGGATAATCCTGATAGCTCCAAACTGGCCAAGACAACACTGGTACCCACTGCTGAGGAGCATGTCTCGGAACAATATGTGGCCAATACCCCTGATGCCTTTGATGCTAACTCAGAACAACTACAGCACCATACATCCAAACCTGAAAACGCTACAACTAACTGCATGGAACATCACATAGCAGCAGCTAATCAAGAACTTTCCCAAAGAGTTAAAGACATTATTCTTGAAGCACGCAGACCTTCAACAAGAAGGAACTACGCTGGAAAATGGAAAAGGTTTGTCACTTGGAGTTCTGAAAAGGAAAAGATGTGTCAAACATTGATATGCCTCACATTCTGGAGTACCTGGCCCAACTTCTCGATTCAGGGCTGTCCTACGCCTCCCTCAAGATACATGCAACAGCTATTTCAGCAGAATACAGCTTTGATCCACCTGTTTTTCACACCCTTTGCTCAGACAGTTCCTCAGAGGAATCAAGAATG
Organism: Protopterus annectens; assembly: GCF_019279795.1. Lineage (NCBI taxonomy): Eukaryota > Metazoa > Chordata > Ceratodontiformes > Protopteridae > Protopterus > Protopterus annectens. The sequence continues at coordinate 422,320,193 of NC_056736.1, forward strand.
TAAATCCTCCAAGGAAACCACCATTGCCAGCTTGGGACTTAAACTTCGTTCTAGAAAAGTTGACACTATCACCCTTTGAACCAGCAGCAACTGCAGACCTACAGCACCTGTCTTGGAAAACTGCTTTCCTACTGGCAATTACTTCAGCAAGGAGGGTTTCAGAACTACAGGCCTTAATGGCAGTGCAACCCTTCCTAGTCTTCCACCAAGATAGAGTGACCATGAGGACTAATCCAACCTTTATGCCTAAGGTGGTATCCAGGGTGTCTTTAAACCAGGCAATTCACCTACCTACCTTCTTTCCCAACCCACAAAACAGAGGGAAAGAATATTGCATACCTTGGATGTACATAGACAGCTACGCTACTACTTGGACAGAACCAAAAGCAACAGAAAGACTGACCAACTTTTGTAGCCTATGCAACAGGAAGGGAAGGAAGAGCTATTTCCAAACAGACAATCTCCAAATGGATAGGAAATTGCATTCGATTCTGTTACTCCTTCCATGGAAAACCAATTCCACAGAACATAAGACCTCATTCTACAAGGGCAACAGCCACTACCACAGCATTCTTACGAGGAGTGGCAACCAAAGACATTATTGAGGCGGCTACTTGGACCTCCGTGCATACATTTGCCAAGCATTATAATTTGCCTCTATATTCCAGATCCCGAGCAGGGTTTGCCACTGCTGTACTGCAAGGGATCCTAAACACACCATAATCTTCCTTTATCCTCCTCCCCTAGTTGGCTATGGTATTCTACCCAGTTATGACTGCAGATGCATCCATGAAGGACATAGTACAGTTTTGTACCTACCATAAATGTAGATGTCCGAACTGGATAGCATCTGCAGTCAGGATTACCCTCCCTCCTTCCCCTCTGTGGTACCTCTAGGGTGTTTACCTCCCCCTAATAGCTAGCTGGTGGGGGGGAGTCTTTTATGGTGTATTTGTTTGTATATATGTACATACATGCTTATTTCTGTGTTTACCTATTTCTTTTTGGAAACATTGGCATTAGCATTCTATCCAAAAAATTTTTTAGCCTTCCAAGAGGGCTTCTGGCATCTGGGGCAAGAAACACTGAAGAAAATGGCGTCGGCTGATGCTTTTATACCCGAAGACCAATGGAGATGACGTCGGGTGAAGTGCGACATCAGCCGAAGCCGGACCCGGACTTTGGAATCCGGCCGACTGAAGGGCTGCCTGACGACAGGACAACCCAGCTGTAATGACTGCAGATGCTATCCAGTTCGGACATCTACATTTATGGTAGGTACAAAACTGTACTTTCATCCCCCTGACCGGGAGTCTCGGATGATGGACCGCTTGGTGAAGCGAGTTTATGTGTCAGCAACCTTTTCCCTCAGGGCGCTGAACTACCTGGCCCAAGTCACGAGGCTCCAGCATGACCTGGTCAAGGAACTGGCTGAGTCTTCCCCTAAGTCCATGTCGCAGGAGGACAGAGACACGTTCTCCACGAGGATGGCCACTTTAAAAGCAGTCTCCAATACATCCATGCGACTCCTCTCACATGCTACGGAAGAAGCGGCTAGGTCCGGCATGTCCATGAGGTGCTGGCTCAGACTGTTAGTTTTCGGGACCTTTCAAAGTGTCTTTTGCCAACTCCCCTTATGACGGTTCTGCTCTTTACAGACCATCAAAGAGACTTTAGTCCAGAGTGAGAAAGACGGGAAGACTCTGCCATCGGAATCCGCTTTTCTAACCCTCAAAGATCCTTTTCCCGACTCAGAGAGGGCAAAAGAAGATGTGATTCCGGAAGTCACAGTATTCCCGGGACACTCAGGGCTCTTTTTCCCCCAGAGGTAGAGGGAGACAGGATAGACGCCTGCCCAGAGGCAGAGGGGGTCCAAGGAATTTTGGGTCTCTAGAACCTTTCTCGGACAGGCCCGGACAACATCACTGAGGGATTGCCCGACTGCTCTACTCTAGAGGCATTCGGGGCTCGATTGTCATTGCAACTGGTGGCATGGGAGTCCATAACATTAGACTGCTGGGTGCTTCAGATCATATCCAGAGGATGTTCTGTCCCCTTTGTGGTTACCCCGAAACCTACCAAACACCTCCTAGACATACCACTCACACAGAGGGAGGCAGCAGCACTGGAAATATCCAAGCTGCTAGAGAAACGAGCCATTAAAACCATCCCCACAGATCAGTCCAGATCGGGCATCTACTCCAGGTTCTTTTTGGTGCCAAAGAAAACGGGGGACTAAACCTATCTACCCTGAACCTGTCAGTTGCCAAAGAAAAGTTCCGGATGGTCACATTACAGTCCATTATGCCTTACCTGCAAGAGAGCGACTGGATGTGCTCGTTAGACCTCCAGGATGCTTACTATCACATAAAGATGCACAGAGGCTTCAGGAGGTTCCTCTGGGTCTGGCAGGGAGTCAGGCATTACTAGTTTCGAGCCCTACCCTTTGGTCTCACCACAGTCCTCAGGGTGTTCACCAAAGTGATGGCGGTAGTAGCGGCTCACCTGAGGCTTCAGGGGATTCAGGTCTATCCGTACCTGGATGAGTGGCTCCTTACTGCTCCCACCAAGGCGTCTATATCACGTTATCGAAATCTTGCTACATCAAATCACTAGTTATCTAAATCTTACTACATCGAATCACTAAAGGTCGACCTCTAGTGATCGATGTAGTAAAACATTGAATAACGTTTAAAAAATAAATAAAAACTAACTAGCGTAGGCAGGGGGGGCAAGTCCCCCCTGCACCCCCCCACTTAAATATTCCAACTCCGAGACCGCACCGCATTGAGGTAAACGAAAATGTCCCCCTACGGAGATTTCCATTTACCTGCACTATGTTCTGCGCTTTCGATGTTGTGGTGCTGACAATATCAGTTTTGATATTGTCTGCTTTCGACATCATGAAGTAGCCCCCCACCAAGCAAATACTTTCTCAAACCAGGGATTATTTCTTAAAGCTTGCTCTTCAACTAGGGATTACAATCAGCATATCCAAATCACTTCTAAGTCCTGTCCGGGTTTTAGACTACATTGGGGCAAGGATAGACGCACTACAGTGCAAGCTCTTCCTGACCACGGAGAGAGAGAGTACGAAACCTGAGGATGAATGTCTCCCTGATCTACCGTTCTCATCTTCCCTTGACGGAATCAGTGCTGAGGGCCTTAGGTTCAATGGCAGCGACCATTTCACTTTTTCCATATGCACGTCTACACATATGAGTACTACAGCGAACACTAGCGGTACAATGATCCCTGTTGGATCTTCCATTGTCATATCTGATACACCTCAGTTGGGTCTGCAGGTCGTCCCTTCTGTGGCGAATGTGCTTTCCGGGAATCTTGGAGGGACGACCCTTTGTTCCAGCCCCTGTCCAAGCCACATTGACCATGGATGCCTCCCAACTTAGCCTCCCAACTCAGGTGGGGGGGCATTGTTTGGGCAGGACAGTCCAAGGCCTGTGGTCCCTTGTCGAGACCAGTTTGCACATAAACATTCTGGAGATGAGGGCAGTCCTTTTGGCGTTGCAGGCCCTTCATGCCTTTCTTCCTCTGGGAGCCATTGCAATTCAGTCAGATATGTCAGTGGTCTGGTACATCAACAAACAGGGAGTGAACAGATCTTACTCCCTTTGTTGTGAGGCCGTGAGAGTGTGGGAGTGGGCGATCTCCTCTGGTCTCTCTCTCATAATGCACATTCCGGGACAGTCCAACATTCTAGCGGACAGGTTAAGTCGGGCTATTCTGATGCCTTACGAGTGGTCTCTGAATCATTCAGTAGCGGAGCAGATCTTTCTGGAGTGGGGTCAGCCTCGCTGCTATCTCTTTGCATCTCCTTCCAATGCGAAGTGCAGTGAGTTTTTCGCTCTGAACACCCTGCCAGGGAGTCTCCCAGAGATGTTCTTGTCCATGCTTGGCCTCCCGATCTTCTGTATGCTTACCCTCCAATACCACTGAAAGCTTGCTGACTGGGGAGCAAAGTGATCCTCATTGCCCCATTTTGGCCTCGCCAGGTATGGTTTCCCTTCCTTTAGTGTCATCTTTTGGCTCCGCCTTGGATATTGGATCCCATTCAGGATCTTATTTCACACCCTTCAGGGGATGTTCATCGTGTTTCACTGTTGCAGTCATTACTCTTGGGTTATCCTGCTGGCAGGCTGCCCTCAGTCGGCCAGAATTCCAAAGTCTAGGTCCGGCATCGGTTGCTGTCGCCTCTTCCCTGACGTCAGTGCGTCAGGGGTATAAAAGATGCAGCCGACGCCATTTTCTCAGTCTTTCTTGCCGCGTGGTGCCCGAAGCAAAAGCAGTTCGCAAGTGCCGGTCGGCCGACTCCTGAGATATTCAAATCCGAATTTCAGAACTGAAGTCTTCATTAAAGCTAAGTACCCCATCGGGGAAACTTTTTTCTTGCTCCAGACCGATGTCAGGAAAAGTTAACAATTGTATTTCTTGTGGGAAGCAAATACCTCATAAGGATTTTCACTCTTACTGTATTCCTTGCCTAGGCCCTTATCACAATGTTGCTAGCTGTTGGTTTTGTGCTAGATTTAACCAACGCACTATTAAGCGTCTGTTCGATTTTGCATTTCGTTACTTCGGCCGAAGATTTAATTATATAATGCCGTCGGACCAGCCAACAACTGGAGTTTACAAAAAACGCAAGGACAAGGAAAAGGATAGGCATCCGAGGTCCAAAACCGACTATGAGGCCTCTGCTAGGCCAGTCACCGGTTCTCAGTGAGGCGCTTTCGCAGCCCCTGGTGCCCGCTACCTCAGAGCCACAGGCCGCTTCCGACTCCCACGTGGAGCCGACTGGGCCTCTGGATACTCAAGGTATTGGACACTCAGAAATCATTCCCTCAGATGGGTCCGGAGCCGCTGAGCGGGCATCGGCTTCTGAGGGTATCTTCAGACCTACACAACTATATATTAAGCCATCTTCAGCTTCAAAGACTAAAGCAGCTCTAAAGACAAAGAAACAAGTACAGCATTCTCTTGCTCAGACTTCCATGCCTAAAAAACAGATGCTCAAAATGGCCGAAGACCTAATTAGTTTGATCAGGGGCTCCCATCCCCCTCCTGATAAGAGGCCTAGGAAAGAGACAGAGTAGGATTCTTCTGATCAGATTTCTATTTCCTCTGATTCCTCTTCTGAACAGGATTACTCCATGCTTCCCTATGAGGATTCTGATGCTGAAGAATTCATTCCTTCAGCCTCTCCTCCTGAGGATTATTCTTTTGGGGAAACCCTGCATACCATGAGGGAGCATTTCCATTGGGAGAGCCAAGATTATTCTGAATCTAAGAAAAGGCTCAGACTTTCTGCTACTTCCTCAGCACAGACCCCTTGCTATTCCACCTGTTCTAGGCATTGTAGATGATGTATTTTCAGAGTCCCGCCTTTCCCCTGACTCTTTACCCCCTGCACCTGCTAAGCCAGACAGATACCACAGGGTCCCGGATTCTCATAAATTCCTATATAAAAACCCCGCTGCTGACCCAGAAACTATATCTCAGGGTCCCAAAGGGGTCAAAGCTTCCACTGCAAAAAACCCTGTCCCCTCTGATAGGGATTCTAGGGCTCTAGACAGATGGGGGGGGGAAAAAAGTCTACACTTCTGCTACCCTCGCTGTAAGGGCTTGAAATTGTCAGTTTCATATGCTTAAATATCAGCAATATTTAATGTCACTGCTTAAACAGAAATTGTTGGCAAATACTGAATGTTCAGAGAACAAGGAATTGCAGGATTTATTGTATGCAGCTGAACAAGTGGGAAAGCATGCTTTGCACTGTGGTTATGATTCACTGAAGGCCTTTTGCAGGACCACTGTTACAGGTTCTGTTATTAGAAGGCATGCTTGGTTAAAGGAACAGAATCTGCCTGATCATGTTAAAGCGAAATTATTAGATGCACCATTACAGCATGATACTTTGTTTTGTACTAAAGCAGAAGAGGTGCTGAAAAAATGGAGGATAAAGCAAAATCCATGCAGACAGTCAAGGATTTCTTACAGGTATAGCCACCCAGGTTTAGCAGGAACTGGCCTTCTAAAAATTGGTCCTTTCCAGTGTCAGACAGGCCACAAAGGGGCAGATACAGGCGTCCCAGAGGCAGATCTCAGCCCCAAGGCTCATACAGGCCTAAACAATGGGGTGCTCCTACCTCCAAAAGCGGAGAAGACAAATCACAGCCTTACAGGAAACAGTCCCAATGGCTTACCTCTACCAGATTCAAGCACTTTTCTTTTGGCAGCCCCCTTAGTGGGAAAACTAGCACTTTTTTCATCAAATTGGCAAATGGTTACCCAAGACAAATGGGTCCTGAACATAGTGTCCCAAAGCTACAGGTTCCATTTTCACACTCTACCAAGGTCAAAAGGTATGCCAGACCTGCCACACAATGGGCAGAGGCACAAAAACAAATTACAGCCCTCATCGACATGAGGGCCATTCAGCAAGTACCACAACAAGAGCAGGGGCAAGGATTTTCCTCCAAACTCTTCCTAGTACCCGGAAAGGACAAAACCTGGAGACCAATACTGGACCTGTCTATACTAAATACATTTCTGGAAGTTCCAAAATTCAAGCTGTTGAGACTACAGCAGCTACTGCCCATGCTGGGCAAGAAGGCTTGGCTCGTAACTTTGGACCTAAAAGAGTCATACCTGCATGTCCCAATCAGACAGTCTTTCAGAAGATACCTCAGATTTATAGCTGGCTCAATGCATTACTAATTCTCTGCACTGCCCTTTGGCTTATCTACTGCGCCCAGGGTCTTCACAAAATGCCTGGCACCAGTAATTGCGTTTTGCAGACAAAAAGGAATTCAAATATGTCCCTACTTGGACGACTGCCTAATTCAAGCAGAGAACAAAGACATTGTTCTAAAACATCTGGCGTTTGTAAAAAGACTACTAATTTGCCTAGGGTACACAGTAAATGAAAAGAAATCAAACCTAGTGCCCTCTCAAGAGATAATATTCCTGGGTGCAAGCTTAAATACAACTGCCCAGATGGCTTATCTCACGCCAGACAAACAAAAGCATCTGACTACTTACTTCAAGAAATTGGCAACAAAACCCCACTTATCTGCAAGGAAAATCCTGCAGGCCTTGGGTTTCATGGCATCCTGCATTCTACTAATTCCATATGCCAGACTGCATATGAGGAAACTACAATGGTGTCTAAAAAGTGTTTGGACTCTGCCTTGCCACAGCCTGGAGACAGTAATTGCACTCATTCCCTGCCTGCAACAGGAGTTTCGATGGTGGGCAGAAGCCTGTCACCACAACAAGGGTCTGCCATTCAGTCTACCCACTGCCAGACAGACATTGACAACGGATGCATCAGATTATGCCTGGGGGGCCCATATGGCAAAAAAATGTATTCAGGGCACATGGCCTGCAAACCAGATGCATCTTCACATCAATCAAAAAGAAATGCCAGCTGTTCAAAATGCCCTGACAGCTTTCAAGGACCTGCTTCATCCAGGACAGTTACTGATAGACAGACAACACTACAGTCTTGTGGTACATAAACAAGCAGGGAGGTACACATTCCTACCCCCCTCTGCAGACAAGCAATGATCTTATGGGACACAGCATTGGCTTTTCAAGTTAACCTGCAAGCACAACTCCTGCAGGAAAAACAAATACTCTGGCAGACGAACTAAGCAGAAACCTTATGGATCCCCACAAATGGAAACTGGATCCACAAGTCTTCAGCATGATAATAAGGAAATGGGGATGCCCAGACATAGATCTATTTGCCTCCCCTCACAACTGCCAATTGCAGAGATTTTGCACAAGGATTTATCACAAGCAAACATGGAAAGTGGACCCCTATCCTTCAGCTGGAAAAATCTAACAGTATATGCCTTTCCTCCACTGCCTCTCCTTCCCAGGGTACTCCTAAAGGTCAGACAAGAGAAGCCAAAAATGATACTGATTGCACCAGACTGGCCACGCCAGCACTGGTACCCAATCCTAAAGAGCTTGTCTCAAGGTCCAGCATGGATATTGCCTCACACTTCTCACTTGCTGACCCAACAAAACAATCAGATCCTGCACAGCCAACGCAGGACCTTAAATCTGGCAGCATGGCGGATAATGTTAGCCATTCAGAACACTCCTCTTTTAAAAGCTGTTATGGATGTTATCTTGGAGGCCAGGAGGCCCAGTACCAGAAAATTTTATGCAGAGAAAAGGAAGAGAGTCTGTGCTTGGAACCAGGAACAAGGCATTGACACGTGTGTACCAAATATCCCTCAGATTTTACAATACCGAACTGAGATGCTGAACAAAGGCCTTTATTTCTCATCAATTAAGATTCATGCCTCTGCCATTTCAGCCCATTACAATGCGGAACCACCTATCTTTTCTCATCCTTTAATAAGGCAGTACCTCGGAGGGGCCAAAAACATTAGGTCTCCAAGGAGAGCACCAATTCCGGCCTGGGACCTCAATTATGTTTTGGAAAAACTCACACTGCCTCCTTTCGAGCCAGCATCAACAGCAGATATAAAATTCTTATCCTGGAAAACAGCTCTGCTCCTAGCAATAACCTCTGCAAGGCGAGTCTCGGAGTTAGAAGCACTCACAGCACTCATGGCTGTGGAACCTTTCATCATTTTTCATCCACACAGGGTTTCTCTGAGGACAAACCCTACATTTATGCCTAAGGTGGTGTCCAGTGTGGCCCTCAACCAAACCATTCACTTGCCAGAACAAGGGTGAGAAAATTCTGCATTCTTTGGACATACATAGGCAGCTACGCTTCTACTTGGACAGAACTAAAGCTTTCAGAGAGACTGAGCAACCTTTAGTGTCATGTGCTGCAGGATCACAAGGAAAGGCCATCTCAAAACAGACTATTTCTAAATGGATAGGCCATTGCATCTGTTTCTGCTATTCTCAACATGGCAAATCAGTGCCTAAGGGCATTAGGCCTCATTCCACCAGAGCAGCAGCCACTTCAGCAGCCTTATTCAGAGGAGTACCAACCAAAGATATCTTAGTGGCTGCAACCTGGAGTTCAGTGCACACCTTCACAAAGCACTACCACTTAACCACTTTACTCTAAGTCCAGAGCAGGCTTTGCCACTGCAGTCCTGCAGGGCCTCATAGCCTCTCCTAATCCTATTTAGCCCAGCCACCCATCCTCAGCTTTGGGATTCAACCCAAGAGTAATGACTGCAACAGTGAAACACGATGAACATAGTACAGTTGTGTACCTACCATAAATGTAGATGTTCGAGTGTATTCACTGTTGCAGTCCAGGATGTCCTTCAAGGATGCATCTGCAGTCCTAACATATGGGTTGTCCTGCCTCAGGCAGCCCTTCGGTCGGCCGGATTCCAAAGTCTGGGTCTGGCCTCGGCTGATGTCGCACTTCACCCGACGTCACAGCTGCTGGGGTATAAAGGCATCAGCCGATGCCATTTTCCTCCGTCTTTCTTGCCGCGTGGTGCCCGAAGCAGAAGCTGTTCGCAAGTGCCGGTCGGTCAGATCCAGAGATTTCTACTACCGAAGACTTCTAAAAAAGCTAAGTACCCCGTTGGGGACTCTTTCTTGCCTCAGCCGATGTCAGACAAAGTAAATAATTGTTTAACTTGTGGGAAACAAATACCTCATAAGGATTTCCACTCTTACTGCCTTCCTTGTTTAGGCCCAGACCACGACGTATCAGCTTGTCTAGCCTGTGCTTCCTTCAACCGACGGACGCTTAAATGTCGGTCGGAGTTTGCCGAAGAGTTTTTTGGTCCTGCTTTTGCATATAAAATGCCGTCGGAGACTCCGACTACACAATTAGCTAAAAAGCGCAAGGAAAAGGACCGACACTCGCGGCCCGCGGTTTCGGCTGAAACCACGGTTAGGCCAACCGCGAGTGTCTCGGTTTCGGCTGAAACCGAGTCCTCGGTTCTCCCTTCGGCCGAAAGCATGCCACCGATAACTGAGGCCACACAGGCCATGGCTGAATCGGCTACAGAAATTACTACTGCAGAAGCAGGCACCCAGGATTTGTCAGACACTATTCCTTTAGACATCTCTACTCCTGCACGTGGGGCTGCTAGACCCCCTGCTTCTATGTCTATCAAGGCCTTTTCCAGGGCTAAAGCAGCCAAAATTTCTAAGACCTTGCCTACAAAAGCCCCCTCTCACAGGCCTACCTCTAGTTCCCAGATTCTCAGCCTGGCTGAGGATCTTATTTCTTTGATCAGGGGATCCCAACCTCACCCAGACAGGGCCTCTCAACCTCCTCCAGATAAGAGGCCTAGGACTGAACCACCTGAACCTCTCTCTACAGACTATTCCTCCGATGGCTCAGATATTTCTGACCATCAGGAAGGCCCATATTCACCTTATGAGGATTCTGATGCAGAAGACTCCATTCCTTCTGCTTCCCCTCCTGAAGAATTTTCTTTTGGGGAAACCCTACACTCTATGAGGGAACACTTCCAATGGCAGGGCCAGGATTTTTCAGATTCAAGGAAAAGGCTAAGGACCTTTTTACATTTACCACAGCATAGGCCTTTAGCCATACCTCTTGTACTATCAGTTGTTGATGATGCATATAATGATGCCAGTACTGCCCCTGATTCTCTCCCTCCAGCCCCTGCCAAACCTGACAGATATTACAGGGTCCCGGACACTCACTACCACTTGTATAAGGCTCATCTTGTAGACCCCGAAACCATTTCTCAGGGCCCTAAAGGTGTTGCAGCTGCCTCTGCCAAAACCCTCTTCCCTCTGAAAGGGAATCTAGAGCATTAGAGAGATGGGGTAAAAAGGTTTATACGTCTGTTACTCTTTCGGCCAGGGCCTTAAACTGTCAATTTCACATGATTCAGTACCAGGAATTTTTGTTAGACCAGCTAAATAAAAAACTGTCCTCTCCTGAACCTATAGACCGTAAGTCCCTTCAGGATTTGGTACATAACTCTCAGCAGGTCAGTAATCATTTTTTAAAATGTGGCTATGATGCACTGGAGGCTTCTTTTAGATCAGCTATGACTGGAGCAGTGATTCGAAGGCATGCCTGGTTAAAAGAGCAATCCTTACCAGACCATGTTAAGTCAAAACTCCTAGATGCTCCTATGGAGAAACAAAGTTTGTTTGGCTCCCCTGCACAGGAGGTTCTAAAGAAAGTGGAAGAAAAAGCAAAATCTGTCCAAACAGTCAAGGTTTTTTGCAGGTCCAACCACTGAGGTTTAGCAGAAATTGGCCTTCGAAGAATTGGTCCTTTCCAGACACCTCCAGAGCACAGAGAGGCAGAAATAGACGCCCAAGAGGCAGAGGTCAATCTAGGAGTGCCTACAGGGGTCGTCAGTGACAACCTGCCAACCAGAGAAGTGCTGCCACAGCTACGACTACAACCATTTCCACTGGACAGACACAGTGACTTGGCTCTGATTCCGCCTACCAGGGAACAACTGGAAGCACCCTTGGGCAGAAAGCTAGCCTTATTTTCAGACAACTGACATTGCATTACAGGAGACAAATGGACTTTACAAACAATAGACAAGGGCTACAGGTTTCACTTCCACACTCTACCAAAAAAGAGAGGAATGCCAAACCTTCCACCAAGCCAAAAAACAGAGGCTCTAAAACAAATCATCAACTTACTAAGGATGAGAGCAATAGAAAAGGTACCATCTATGGAACAAGGCCAAGGATTTTACTCCAGACTATTCCTTGTACCAAGAAAAGAAAATCAATGGAGACCTATTCTCGACTTGTCCGCACTGAACACATACCTCATTGTTCCAAAATTCAAAATGCTGACCCTCCAGCAACTTCTTCCCATGTTGGGCAAGGAGTCTTGGCTGGTGACTCTAGATCTCAAGGAGGCATACCTGCACGTCCCTATATGACCAGATTGCAGAAGACACCTCAGATTTCTTGCAGGATCAGAGCATTATCAATTCTCAGCATTGCCCTTTGGCTTATCTACTGCGCCCAGAGTATTCACGAAATGCCTGGCATCAGTAATTGCTCATTGCAGGCTTCAGGGAATTCAAATTTACCCGTACCTGGACGACTGCCTAATACAAGCGGACAACAAGACAAAATTAACAAGAGATTTGGCCAATGTCATACAACTGTTGCAAGCCTTGGGATACACAGTCAACATTCAAAAGTCAAGGCTAGTACCATCCCAAAGGATAACATTTTTGGGTGCAGAACTGGATACAACAACTCAGATGGCTTTTTTCACAGAGGAAAAACAAAAGCAACTACCAGTCTATTTCATGGCATTAACAACACAAACTCAGCTTCCTGCAAGGAAAATCCTGCAAGCCCTGGGTTACATGGCATCCTGCATAATATTGATTCCACATGCCAGGTTGCATATGAGGAAGTTGCAATGGTACCTCAGGAATGTATGGTCTCAACACAAGCACAGTCTGGAAGCCCAGATTCCAGTTATCCCATGCCTGAAAAAAGAATTCCTGTGGTGGGCTCAGGCCTGTCAGATAAACAGAGGATTGCCTTTCCACAAACCACATTCAAGCCGGACCATCACCACGGACGCCTCAGACCTAGGCTAGGGGGCGCACATGGAAGACGTGCATACAAGGCCTATGGTCCCAAAACCAGCAGAATCTACACATAAATCTAAAGGAGATGCTGGCAGTGAAACATGCAATCCAGGCATTCAGACCATTCCTCCAACAAGGTCACCTGCTGATAAGGACGGACAATACCACAGTGATGTGGTACATCAACAAACAGGGAGGTACACACTCATACCCTCTATGCCGGATGGCAATGGACCTGTGAAATTTGGCCCTGGATCTCAACATTCAACTGCAGGCCAGATTTGTACCAGGAAAAGAAAATTCACTAGCAGATACCTTAAGCAGAACTACCACGGATGCTCACGAATGGATGCTGCATCCAGATATCTTCAAAACCATAACAAAGAAATGGGGAATGCCAGAGATAGACCTGTTCACCTCTCCACACAACCACCAATTGAAGAAATTCTGCTCAAGAGTATACCACCCACTTGCCTGGAGGGTGGACTCCCTTTCCTTCAGCTGGAAAAACCTGACAGCATATGCATTTCCACCTCTTCCTTTGATGTACAAAGTCCTACTGAAGATCAGAGAGGAACAGCCAAAGGTAATCCTGATAGCTCCAGACTGGCCAAGACAACATTGGTACCCGCTACTGAAAAGCATGTCTCGGGCACACTCATGGCCTCTACCTCTATGTCCATTACTTCTAACTCAGAACAACTACAAGACCCTGCATCCAAACTTGAAAACACTGCAGCTAACTGCTTGGAATATTGCATAAAACAAAATCGACCAGATTTGTCTCAGAGGGTTAAGGACATTATCCTGGAGGCTCGAAGACCCTCCACAAGGAAAACATATTCAGCCAAATGGAAAAGATTCCTCATTTGGAGTGCAGCAAAGGGAGAAAATGTCTCATTGGCAAACATAGCACACATCCTGGAATACTTAGCAGAACTGTTCCACAATGGCCTATCCTACTCCTCCACTAAGATTCATGCATCAGCAATTTCAGCAGAGTACAACATGGATCCGCGTGTTCTCATCCTCTACTCAGGCAGTTCTTAAGAGGAATCAAAAACGTAAAGCCTCCAAGGAAACCACCTCTACCTGCATGGGATCTCAACTTTGTGCTGGAAAAATTAACACTTCCCCCTTTTGAACCAGCAGCAACAGCAGACTTACAGTACTTATTTTGGAAAACTGCATTCCTGCTAGCAATCACTTCAGCAAGAAGGGTATCTGAATTACAGGCATTAATGGCAGTCCAGCCTTTCCTTATCTTCCATCAGGACAGAGTGTCTCTGAGAACTAATCCTACTTTTATGCCAAAGGTGGTCTCCAGGGTATCATTGAACCAAGCTATTCATTTACCTACTTTTTTCCCCAACCCACAGAACAGGGGAGAAAGACTACTACACACCTTGGATGTGCACAGACAATTGCGCTACTATCTGGACAGAACTAAGGTCAGCAGAAAAACAGACCGGCTTCTGGTAGCATATGCAACAGGAGTGCAAGGAAAAGCAATTTCAAAACAGACAATCTCCAAATGGATAGGAAATTGCATTAGATTCTGCTACTCTTTTCATGGAAAGACAACTCCTGAAAATATCAGGCCTCACTCCACAAGAGCTACAACCACCACTACAGCTTTCCTACGAGGATTGGCTACCAAAGACATTTTAGAAGCTGCTACTTGGAGCTCCGTGCATACATTTGCCAAGCATTATAATCTTCCTTTATACTCCAGATCCCGAGCAGGTTTTGCAACTGCTGTTTTGCAAGGGATCTTAACTACACCATCATTATCTTAGTGCCTCCTCCCCCAGTTTGGCTATGGTATTCTACCCATATGTTATGACTGCAGATGCATCCTTGAAGGACATAGTAGTTTTGTACCTACCATAAATGTAGATGTCCGATAGGTATGCATCTGCAGTCAGGATTGCCCACCCTCCTTCCCCTCTGTGGTATTCCTAGGGTACTTACCCCTCTTTTAGCTAGCTGGGGGAATCTATTATGGTGTATTTGTTTGTATGTACATATATGTATATATATTTTACTCTCTACTGTTTGGAATTATCTGCATTTATCCAAATTTAGCCTTCTTAAAGGGCACCTGGCATCTGGGGCAAGAAACACTGAGGAAAATGGCGTCGGCTGATGCCTTTATACCCCAGCAGCTGTGACGTCAGGTGAAGTGCGACATCAGCCGAGGCCAGACCCAGACTTTGGAATCCGGCCGACCGAAGGGCTGCCTTAGGCAGGACAACCCATATGTTAGTACTGCAGATGCATACCTATCGGACATCTACATTTATGGTAGGTACAAAACTGTACTTTACCCACCCACCATCCCCCTTTTCTTTGCTGGGTCTTATCTGCACTTCTCTATCCTATACAACCTATTTGGCGTATTTGCTTGTAGATGAAGGAAATGTTATTTTCGTGCATGCATTTTTATTGGCATATTTTTCAGCCTATCAGTTTGGGAGCACCTGACATCTGGGGCAAGAAAAACTGAAGAAAATGGCATCGGCTGCATCTTTTATACCCCTGGCGCACTGACATCAGGGAAAGAGACGACAGCAACTGACGCCGGACCTAGACTTTGGAATTCCGGCCGACTGAGGGTAGCCTGCCAGCAGGATAACCCAAGAGTAATGACTGCAACAGTGAATACACTCTTAACATCTACATTTATGGTAGGTACACAACTGTACTTTCCTCATCCGAACCTGGACAGTTTGAAGCTCATGACTTGACTGCTCCAGTTCCCTTGATCACTAGGACTCCTGGATTATCCTTTCCAGTCAGGTCTATTCTGTTGGCAGCTCATAAGTTTTCCTCCAGGAAGATTTACCGCAGCAAATGGAAACGTTTTTCCTTTTGGGCTTCTCAAGTTAGATCCTTTCACGGCTCCTATTTCTGCCATTCTCGACTTCCTAGCCAGTATTTTTCAGCAAGGAGCAAGCTCTTCGACTATCAAAGTTCAGTTAGCTGCCATCTCTCATTTTCACGTGAGTGAGAATTCTGCCTCCCTGGCCTCTTCCAGACTGTGTAAAGCCTTTATCAAAGGTACTTTCCTGTTACATCCCCCTGGTCAAGGATCCTATTCCTCCATGGGACCTTATAATGGTTCTTCAAGCGTTGGTCGCTCTGCCTTTTGAACCTGCTGCAACCACAGATCTTAAGTTCTTGTCTTGGAAAACAGCATTCGTAGTAGCTATCACCTCCGCTGAAAGGGTTTCAGAACTGCAACTTTGTCCATTAAAGTTCCGTATATGATTTTCCATAAAGATAGGGTTTCCCTTCAGACCAGTCCGTCTTTTCTTCCCAAGGTTGCATTACAAGTTAACATCAATCAGGTCATTAACTTACCTGTTTTCTTCTTAAATTTTGCTAACAAAATGGATTACAGACTCCACTTATTGGATGTTTATAGACAGTTACAATTTTATTTACACAGGACTAAAAACTTTTGTAAATCTGATCAGCTGTTTGTGTCCTTCTCTAAACCCTGATCAACTGTTTGTGTCCTTCTCTAAACCTTTTTTGGGTAAACCTATCTCCGAGGTCACGATTGCTAGGTGGATTTCCTTGTGCATCCTTCAGGTCTATAAGTCAATGGCTACTTCTACGGCCTTTTAGTCTAGAGTCTCATAGGATGATACTTGCTCTGCAGCTACTTGGTCCTCATCTCATACCTTTATTTCTCACTACAAATTGGATTTGACTTCTAGAAGGAGCGCGTCCTTTGGTTCCGTGGTGCTCCAGAATATCCTTACATGAGGGCCACCTGGGAGTTTAGTAGCTAGGGACTCTGCCCCACAGGTTGAAGACTAAATGAAGTAAACTACTTCAGATAAAGAAGATATGTACTCACCGTAACGTTCCATCTGAGTAGTTCTACGTAATTTGTCTTTAACCGTCCCTCCCTCCTTCCCCTGATCTTATCGTATGAACAGCCTGTTGGCTGCAGTTTTAAGTCATAAAGTATTCTTCAGGTCGGGTTCTCAGTATAAGGGTCAGCAAACTCGATCTGGGGGTTGGAAGGTAGTGGAGGTGTATTGTGGGTAAGGGGAGGAGCTTGGAGCACGGAGCAGATGCTAATGAATTTGCCAGCTCGGATCCGATAAAGATCCAGTACCCACAGGTTGTTGCTGGTGTGTGTGTGTGTGTGTGTGTGTGTGTGTGTGTGTGTGTGTGTGTGTGTGTGTGTGTGTGTGTCTGTTGTGCTGGCATGGCTGATAAACCCTCTGTGTTTAAGAGCTGCTCCTCATTCTGTTGGAACATGCCATATTCTGACTCACACAAGAAGTGTCTTCACTGCTTAGGATCAGCACACCTGGAGGTTGAATGTGAAAGTTGTGCTGCATTCAACCCCAGGGCCCTTGTACAGTGCTGTAATAAGCTTCATCTGAAGGGCTTGGCTCAGGGTGGTCCCCTGCCCTTGGAATCCCCTTCCAAACCCTCTCAAGAACCTAAAAGGCCTCCTCCTCCTTCCGGGGGTCCTCTTGAAGGTCTTCGGATCCGAGTAGGCACCAGCCATCTCTGGATCCAACCAACTTGTCGGATCCAGTGGGCACGCCTTCAAAGACTTCAAATACTACTAGACTGTCGGATCTGATAGTTCTTTCGGGTTCTATAATAATAAAAAAATTCCCCATCTCGGGCCTCCAGGAAGTCTGATCTGATTCATCAGATCCCCTTTCCCAGATTGTAGGACTACAGGATCCAGGGCCAGATCCCCTGCTAGATCTGGTCACTCTTCAGTCTGTTCCAGATCTTCCAGAAGTCTTCTTCACTCGGACTTGGATAGGATGATGTGGAGCTTCGTCAAGGCTCAAATTGAGTTGGGCTTGCTACTGTCCCCTACCCAAGTGGCCAGGAGATCCTTGCCATCTCCAGAACTCCACTCTCCTCTTCTAATCCAACAGGGTTTGGAGTGTCAGGACCAGGGAATTTCCAGTGAGAGGCCAACTGTGTCAGGTATTCCTCCCTTCTCGACTCCGTCAATGTCCCTGGCTGGCTCTATTCCATTGCCCTCGGATCAGGGCACGCCTCGTCTCCGAGAGGTTGCTGCAAGTTCTTTGGGGATGGGTTCGGGTCTGGATTTTTCAGACAATTCCATTCTCTTGGTGGCTTCAGCACTGGACAGCTCAGTGCTGATATTGTCAGGGGGAGTCTATGCTGCGTCAGGGTCCCTTCCCTCTTCTCAGGTGGCCCCAGATGCAGGGGAAGGGGGAGGTGCTTCATCCAGCCCACCGGCCTTCTGGTTGGTAGAGAGGACCTTCTTCAGTTTGGCAGTTACCTCTGTATCTTCTCTAGGTCCCCTCAGCCCTTCTCCAGTTTAGGTGCTGAGGCTTCATCATCCATCCAGGTCAGACGTCTCGAGCGCCTTCAGATGGGCACTGTCCCACTTGGGGTACCCATCTATTCTGAGTAATCCCCTGAGCCCACCATGGATGATTGCCTCCAGACTCCTGCCTGAGGAGGTTTCCTTCAAGGACATCCTCGAGGTTCTTAAGCAGAGAGGCAGATGGTCTTCCCCATCCCCGTCTTTGGAGGTGTCCGTGTTCCTGAAAGCCTTCAGGATGAGTCCATCTTCTACCTGGGTGTCCCCCTGATGACAAGAGTGTGGATCTTATCTTCAGCGGGGCTTAGAATGAACCGAACATGGTGGAACCATGCCCAAGAGAGCTGACAAGTTTCTCAGTCCTCCCAAAGATGGATCTTTTTGGAGCAAAGGAGTCCCCATTGATGCCATCATGATGGCTGCTGCTACTAAGAAGAAGGTAGTGGAACAAAGTTCCTCGATCCACCCCCGAACAGGGAGTCTCAGGCGATTGACCACTTTGGAAAGTGTGCGTTTGCCTCGGCTACCTTTAGTCTGAGAGCAACTAACTACTTGGCCCATTTTACCCGGCTTCAGAAGAATTTGGTTTTGGAGCTCACCACCTCCCTGTCAGAGTTGTTGCCCCTGGAGAGCCTTAAGGAGGTCTCTCTGAGGCTTTCTACTCTAATCTCCTTGGCTAATGCTTCAATGAGGTTGATCTCCAATTCTGCGGAGGCTGCCTCTTCAGCAGCAGGCACCATCATTGCCACCCAGCGGCATGCCTGGCTTTATCTGTGTGGGTTTGTGGAACCCTTCATGGCGTCCTTCACTAATGCCCCCTTTGATGGATCCACCTTATTTGGACCATCTGTTAAGGAAATCTTGACCCACACTGAGCAGCAGGCAACACGATGTCTGCGGTAAGGATAATGTTTTCTACTCCCCAGCGATCCTTTTCTAAGACCCAGAGGGGAAGTAAGAAACTTTGGATGTTCTTCATGTTTCACTGTTGTAGTCATCACACCTGGGTTATCTGCCTGCAGGTAGCCCTCAGTCAGCCCAAATGCCAGAAACTTAGTATTTCTGCATCAGTTGCTGTCGCTCCAGGACTGACGTCGTCAGGGGTATAAAAACAGGCAGCCGACTCCATTGCATCAGTCTTTCTTGCCGAGGAGCCCAAAGCAGAAGCAGTTCGCACAAGTGCCAGGCAGCCGCTACCTGAGTTTGTTTCCAAAGTGAATTATCCTGAAGTCTTCTAAAGCTAAGTACCCCATTGGGGATTCTTT
The DNA here is from genome assembly GCF_019279795.1 of Protopterus annectens. Lineage (NCBI taxonomy): Eukaryota > Metazoa > Chordata > Ceratodontiformes > Protopteridae > Protopterus > Protopterus annectens. The sequence goes on from NC_056736.1 coordinate 422,339,344, forward strand.
TTTCTTGCCCTAACTGATGACAGAAAAAGTTAACAATTGTCTTGCTTCTGGAAAGCAAATACCACACTGAGATTTCCATTCTTACTGTATCACCTGTTTAGCCCCAGACCATGACGTACCTCACTGTTGGTTTTGTGCCTTATTCAACGCCCGAACTATTCATCATCGGGCCCTTATTGTCTCTAAATACTTTCATTCTCGATCTCTGTATTCAAAATGGCTTTGGTAAGTCATCCGACTACTGATCTTCTGAAAAAAACGTAAGGATAAAGACAGAGACTGCACGGGTCCAAAACTGCCGACGGCGCTTCCGTTACGCTAGTCGCCAGTTCGTCGGTACTCAGTGAGGTGCTTTCTCAGCCCATGATGCCCGCTTCAGTGGAATCGCAGGCCTCTACCAAGACCCGTTCGGAGTCCAGTATGCCGCAAGACTCTTCTTCGACTACAGAACCTGCGGATGTCTCTACCTTGGATGAGTCCGGAGCCGCTGAGCAGGCACCGGCTTCTGAGGAAGTTCTTCACACTACCAATATTTGACACAAACCGACAACTTCTTTCGCATCTTCAGTTCTGTCTAAAACTACTGAGTTTCTAAGGCCAAGAGTATGCACTACGCCTAAAAAAACGATGACCCAAACTCAAGCACCTACTTCCTTGCCACAACATCAAATGCTTAAAATGGCAGAAGACCTTATTATGCTGATTAGGGGAAGTCAGCCTTCCCCTGCTAAGAGAAACACATTTCCCCAGCAGCTTTAACAGACCAAGAGTCTGACTCTGAGGTATCTGATTATGAAGACATGTCTTTATCTGCTTATGAAGATTCAAATGCAGAGGAATCCATTCCCTCTGCTTCTCCTCCAGAGGATTTTTCTTTTGGTGAAACCTTACATACTGTAAGAGAGCATTTCTACTGGGAATGCCAAGACTATCCTCAGTCCAAAAAGAGACGCAGAGAATTTCTAGATGTTCTTCGTGTTTCACTGTTGCAGTCATTACATTTGGGTTATCCTGCTGGCAGGTTGCCCTCAGTCGGCCTGAATTCCAATGTCTTGGGTCCTGCGTCGGTTGCTGTCGCCTCTTCCCTGACATCCGGTCGTCACGGGTATAAAAGATGCAGCCGACGCCATTTTCTTCAGTCTTTCTTCCCTTGCGGTGCCCAAAGCAGAAGCAGTTCACAAGTGCCAGTCGGCAGACTCCTGAGATTTTCGTGTTAGAGTTTCAGGTCCGAAGTCTTCATTAAAAGCTAAGTACCCCGTTGGGGAAACTTTTTTCTTGCTCCAGACCGATGTCAGAAAAAGTTAATAATTGTATTTCTTGTGGGAAGCAAATACCTCATAAGGACTTCATTCTTACTGTATTCCTTGCCTAGGCCCTGACCATGATGTTTCTAGTTGTTGGTTTTGTGCTAGATTTAACCAATGCACTATTAAGCGTCGGTACGATTTTGCATTACGCTTATTTTGGGAGAAGATTTAATTATACAATGTCGTCGGAGAGCCATCCGACTACCGGAGTTCACAAAAAACGCAAAGAAAAAGACAGGCAACCGAGGTCCAAAACTGACGACGATGCTTCTCATAAGCAAGTCGCCGGTTCTTATTGAGGTGCTTTCCCAGCCCCTGACACCCGCTACTGTAGAGTCGCAGGCCGCTACCAACTCACACGTGGAGTCGGCCAGGCTGCTGGAAACTCAAGGTACTGGAGCCTCTGAGATTATTCCCTCAGATGGGGCCAGATCCGCTGAGCAGGCATCGGCTTCTTAGGGTGTATTCAGACCTAAACAATTGTATATTAAACCGACTTCAAAGGCAAAGACTAAAACACCTTTAAAGGCAAAAAAACAAGTTCAGCAGCCACATGGACAGGCCTCCATGCCCAAAAAACAGAAGCTCGAAATGGCCGAAGACTTAATTACCTTGATCAGGGGTTCCCATCCCCCTCCTGATAAGAGGCCTAGGCAAGAGACAGACTATGAATCTTCAGGTCAGGTTTCCATTTCTTCTGATTCCTCTTCTGATCAGGAATATTCTCTTCCCCCCTATGAGGATTCTGATGTTGAAGAATCAATTCCTTCAGCTTCTCCTCCTGAGGACTACTCTTTTGAGGAAACCTTGCATACCATGAGGGAGGTCTTCCACTGGGAGAGCCAAGATTTTTCAGAATCTAAGAGGCTCAGAGACCTCCTTTTACTACCTCAACACAGACCTCTAGCTATTCCACCTGTGTTAGACATTGTAGATGATGTGTTCTCAGAGTCTAGTCTGACCCCTGATTCCTTACTTCCAGCTCTTGTTAAGCCGGACAGATACTACAGGGTCCCTGACTCTCATAAATTTCTTTCCAAAAACCCTACTGCAGACCCAGTTTCTCAGGGTACCAAAGGGGGTCAAGGCTTCCACGTCAAAAAAACCTACCCTCTCTGACAGGGATTCTAGGGCACTGGATAGATGGGGAAAAAAGATTTACACATCTGCTACCTTAGCTATAAGGGCCTTAAATTGCCAGTTTCATATGCTCAAATATCAGCAATATATTATGATACTGCTTAAATAGAAAATTATGATAAATTCTGAATGTGCAGAAAACAAAGAAATGCAGGATTTATTACATGCAGCTGAACACGTTGGAAAGCATACTTTGCAATGTGGTTTTGATTCTCTGGAGGCCTCCTGCAGGGCCGCTGTTACGGGTTCTGTTATTAGGAGGCATGCTTGGTTAAAGGAACAAAATCTGCCTGATCATGTTAAAGCAAAATTATTAGATGCTCCATTACAACGCGATACCTTGTGTGGTGTTAAGGCAGAAGAGGTGTTAAAGAAAATGGAGAACAAAGCTAAATCTATGCAAACGGTCAAGGATTTCTTACAGGTACAGCCACCTAGATTTAGCAGACACTGGCCTACAAAGAATTTGTCCTTTCCAGTCTCAGACAGACCTCAAAGGGGCAGATCCAGACACCCTAGAGGCAGATCACAGCCACAAGGTTCCTACAGGTCTAAGCAGTGGGGTGCTTCTACCTCCAAAAGTGGAGAAGACAAATCACAACCATATAGGAAACAGTCCCAATGACTTCTCCCTGCCTGCACCAAGCACTTATCTTCTAGCAGCACCCTTAGGGGGAAAACTAGCACTTTTTTCTCAAAATTGGCACATTATAACTCAGGACAAATGGGTTCTAGACATAGTGTCACAAGGCTACAAGTTTCACTTCCATACCCTGCCAAGGGCAAACAGTTGGCCAGACCTGCCAAAAATCAATGGGCAGAGGCTCAAAAACAAGTTGCAGCTCTCATGGATATGAGGGCTATTCAGCAAGTACCACAGCAAGAGCAGGGACAAGGATTTTACTCAAGACCCAGAAAGGACAAAGCATGGAGACCAATACTGGACCTTATCTATTCTAAACACTTTCCTGGATATACCAAAATTCAAGATGTTGACCTTGCAGCAGCTTCTGCCCATGCTGGGCAGCAAGGCTTGGCTTGTGACTTTAGACCTAAAAGAGGTATACCTGCATGTCCCAATCAGACAATCATGCAGGAGATACCTCAGATTCAAGGCTGGCTCAAAGCATTACCAATTCTCTGCACTGCCCTTTGGCTTATCTACTGAGCCCAAGGTCTTCACAAAGTGCCTGGCACCAGTAATTGCTTACTGCAGACAAAGAGGAATACAAATATATCCTTACTTGGACGACTGCCTCATACATGCAGAGAACAAGGACATTCTACTACAGCATCTGACGTTTGTGAAAAGACTTTCAACATGCCTAGGGTACACAGTCAACAAAAATAAATCAAAACTAGTACCCTCTCAAGAGATAATATTCCTGGGTGCAAGCTTAAATACAACTGCCCAGATGGCTTATCTCACTCCAGACAAACAAAGGCAACTGACTACCTATTTCAAGGAAATGGCAACAAAGGCCCAGTTATCTGCAAGAAAAATCCTGCAGGATTTGGGCTTCATGGCATCCTGCATCTTACTAATACCATATGCAAGACTGCATATGAGGAAAATTCTCAATGGTACCTAAAAAGTGTCTGGACACAACATTGCCACAGCCTGGAAACAATGATTACTCTCATTGCCTGCAACAGGAGTTTCGATGAGCAAAGGCTTGTCACCAAAACAAGGGACAGCCATTCTCACTACCCCCAGCCAGGCAGAGCCTAACGACGGGGGCACACATGGCAGGAAGAGGCATTCAGGGCACCTGGTCCACAAACCAAAAGCATCTACTTATCAGTCAAAAAGATATGCTAGCTGTTCAAAATGCCCTGACAGCCTTCAAGGACCTACTTCATCCGGGACAACTACTGATAAAGACAGACAACACCACGGTCATGTGGTACATAAACAAGCAGGGGGCACTCATTCTTACCCCCTTTGCAGACTAGCCATGGCTTTATGGGACACAGCATTGACTTACCAAGTTCATCTGCAGGCACAATTCCTACCAGGAAAGGGAAATACTCCGGCAGACGAACTAAGCAGAAACCTCATGGATCCCCACGAGTGGCACCTGGATCCACAAGTCTTCAGCATGATAACAAAGAAATGGGGATGCCAGGACATAGATCTAGTTGCCTCCCCTCACAACAATCAACTAAAAAGATTCTGCACAAGGACTTATCACAAACAAGCTTGGAAAGTGGACGCCTTATCTTTCAACTGGACAAACCTGTCAGTATATGCCTTTCCTCCACTGCCTCTTCTCCCCAAGGTACTCCTAAAGGTCAGACAGGAGAAAACAAAAATTATTCTGATTGCCCCAGACTGGCCACGCCAGTACTGATATCCGAGCTTAAGGAACTTGTCCCAATGCCCAGCTTTGACCTTACCTCAAATACCTCATCTACTGTCCCAGCAAAACAATCAGATTCTGCACAGCCAACTCAGGACCCTAAACCTGGCAGCATGGCGGGAAAATGTGGCCATACAAACCACACCTGTCAGTAAAGCTGTGATGGATGTCATTTTAGAAGCCAGAAGGCCTAGTACTAGAAAATCCTATGCTGGGAAATGGAAGATATTTTGTGTTTGGAACCAAGCTCAAGGAACTGATACAGCTGTCCCAAATATTCCTCAAATTTTGCAATACTTAACTGAGATGCTGGACAAAGGCCTATCTTTTTCATCAATTAAAATCCATGCCTCTGCCATTTCGGCTCATTACAATACAGAGCCACCACTCTTTTCTCATCCTTTATTAAGGCAGTACCTCAGAGGAGCCAAAAACTTAAGGCCTCCAAGGAGGACGCCAATACCTGCATGGGACCTCAATTATGTCTTGGAAAAACTCACCTTACCTCCTTTTGAGCCAGCTGCTACTGCGGATATAAAATTCTTATCTTGGAAAACAGCTCTGCTCCTAGCAATAACTTCTGCAAGACGAGTTTCAGAGCTACAGGCTCTCATGGCTGTGGAACCCTTTATCATTTTTTTTCCAGACAGGGTCTCTCTGAGAACAAACCCTACATTTATGCCTAAGGTGGTATCCAGTGTAGCCCTTAACCAAACTATTCATTTGACAACTTTTTATCCAAATCCATAGAACAAGGGGGAGAAAATTCTGCATTCTTTGGATGTACACAGACAACTTAGATTCTACTTGGACAAAGTTTTCAGAAAGACAGAACAGTTACTAGTGGCATATGCCGCAGCATCACAAGGAAAGGCCATCTCCAAGCAGACTATTTCAAAGAGGATAGGTCACTGCATTAGCTTCTGCTACTCACAGCATGGCAAACCAGTGCCTAAGGACATTAGGCCACATTCAACCAGAGCTACAGTGTAAGTATACACAGCTGTACTATTTGCCACAACATAGGCCTTTAGCAGTGCCCCTAGTCCTGGAAGTTGTGGATGATGTCTTTATGGAATCCAGTTTAACTCCTGATACTTTACCCCCTGCTCCTAGGAAATCTACTCCCTGCTCCTAGGAAACCAGACAGGTACTACAGTTCCTGACTCTCACAAATTCCTTTCATAAATCCTACTGCTGACCCAGAGGTCATATCCCAGGGGCCTAAAGGTATAAAAGCAACTACAACTAAGAATCCCTACCCTTTGGACATGGATTCCAGAGCTTTAGACAGATGGGGTAAGAAAGTATACACCTCTGCAACTCTCACCATTAGGGCTTTGAATTGACAGTTTCACATGCTGATGTACCAACAACATATCCTATCAAATAGCTACCTTTACAGATGGTGCAGAAAGTAAAGAATTACAAGAGCTTTTGCATTCTGCAAGCCAAGTCAGTAATCATACTTTGCAATGTGCCTTTGACGCCCAGGAAGCATCTTGCAGGGCAGCAGTCACTGGTTCTGTACTGAGAAGGCATGCTTGGCTTAAGGAGCAGACCTTGAAAGACCATGTCAAATCAAAATTACTAGACGCTCCTTTGAACAAGGGACAGTCTGTTTGGCACCAAAGCAGAAGAGGTTCTTAAAAGGGTGGAAGAAAAAGCTAAATCTATGCAGACAGTCAAAGATTTCTTGCAAGTACAGCCTCCTAGATTCAGTAGGCATTGCCCCTCGAAAAATCGGTCCTTTCTAGCCCCCTCAAGGCCATCTCAAACTAGACCCAGGGGAAACAGACCCTCCCCCGAGACTACAGTCTCAGGGTATGCAGACATCTAAGCAATGGAGTGCCTCCACTTCAAAAACAGGGAGTGCTAAGCCACCCCCTTATGGAAAGAATTCACTATGACTTCTCAACATCACTCCCCCACCTCTGCCCAACTGCTCATGCCCCTAGGAGGAAAACTTGCCCATCATGCAAAAAAACTGGACTTCCATTGCCAAAGACCAATGGGTCCACAACATTGTATCCCAGGGGTACAAATTTTACTTCCACTCACTGCCAACCCCAAAAGGATTCCCAGACCTTCTCCAAACCAGTGGGCAGAAGCACAAAACCAAGTTCATTCCCTGCTCTCCATAAGGGCAATTCACCCTGTTCCTGCGGAACAGATAGGTCAAAAGTTCTATTCCAGACTTTTCTTGGTACCCAAAAAAGAGGGCACTTGGTGCCCAATCCTAGATCTTTCCATTCTAAACACCTTCCTGGTGGTACCAAAATTCAAAATGCTCACACTGCAGCAGCTTCTTCCTATGCTGGCCAAAGATGCCTGGTTAGCCACCCTAGAGTCTACCTGCACATCCCTGTCAGGGACTCATGCAGGAAATATCTACACTTCAGGGCAGGATCTATGCATTATCAGTTCTCTGCACTTCCCTTTGACTTATCCACTACCCCCAGAGTATTCACAAAATGCCTGGCTCCAGCCATTGCCTACTGCAGACAGAGAAACATTCAAATTTACCTGTACCTGGACGACTGCCTGATTCAAGCAGACAGTCAGGAAATGCTGTTGCAGCACCTGACATTTGTAAAAAAAAAAAAAAAACCTTCTAACCTCCCTGGGGTACACCATCAACAAAAATAAATCAAAACTAGTTTCCAGTCAAAAGACTGTATTTCAGGGAGCAAGCTTGGACACAGCATCCCAGATGGCATTCCTTACTCCAGAAAAACAAGCCTATCTGACAGACTACTTCACTCAAATGGCCACCTGAACCCAGCTATCCGCAAGGAAAATCCTTCAGGCCCTAGGGTTCATGACCTCATGCATCCTACTATTTCCATATGCATACATACAACACCACAGTTATGTGGTACATCAACAAGCAGGGGGAAACCCATACTTACCCACTCTGCAGGCTAACCTTGGCCCTGTGAAACGTGGCCGTGGACATGCAGGTCCATCTGCAAGCTCAATTCCTGCCAGGCAAACAAAACTCACTGGCAGACGACTTAAGCAGAAATCTCCTAGACCCCACATGAGTGGCAATTATAGTCAAGCACCTTCAGCCTTCTGATTCAGAAATGGGGGACCCCAGAGGTGGATCTCTTTGCCTCCCCCTGCCATCACCAGTTCAGCAAATTCTGCACCAGGACACCTCACAGCAGGGCCTGGAAAGTGGATGCTCTGTCCTTCCAGTGGGTAAACCTCTCAATCTATACATTTCCTCCTCTGCCCCTTCTCTCCAGAATATTGCTCAAGATAAGACAGGACAGATCAAGGACAATCCTGATTGCCCTTGACTGGCCACGCCAGCACTGGTACCCACTACTGAGCAGCCTGTCACCGGTGCCACCCTGGCACCTACCCCAGAGCCCGACCCTGCTCACTCAGCAGGGGGGACAGATCTTGCATCTGCAACTGCAAACCCTGAATCTTGCAGCCTGGCTTATTCCTCAAATTCTTCCCCAGCGACCAGCCTAAGTAAGCAGGTGCTGGACATCATTCTTGGAGCAAGAAGACCCAGTACAAGGAAATCCTATGCTGATAAGTAGAAAAGGTATTGCTCCTGGATTCAGTCTAAAGGAGAATACACAACAACTCTGCCCTCCCTACCTCTAATCCTGGATCATGTAGCAGATCTACCCCACAGAGGCCTATCCTTCTCCTCCATTAAGATCCATGCCTCTGCCATCTCGGCTCATTACAACTCTGAGCCACTCCTCTTCTCTCCTCTCACCCTCTCTTCAAACAGTTCCTGAGAGGGGCAAACAAATTAAGGCCACCAAGGAGAGCACCCACCCCTGCTTGGGACTTTAACTTTGTACTGGAAAAGTTCACACTACCCCCTTTTGAGCCTACAGCATCAGCAGAGTTAAAATTCCTCTCTTGGAAAACAGCATTGCTTCTGGCCATCATTTCAGCTAGAAGAGCGTCTGAGCTAAAAGCACTTATGGCCATGGAACCCTTTATTATTTTTCATGCTGACAGGGTCTCCCCCAGGGCTAATTCTTCCTTTATGCCTAAAGTGGTGTCCAGTGTGGCTCTCAACCAATCTATACATTTGCCAACCTTCTTCTGTAATCCTCAAAATAAAGGAGCAAGTATCCTACATTTCTTGGACGTGCACAGACAAGTCAGATTCTACCTGGATAGGACTATGCCCTTCAGGAAGTCTGACCAGTTATTACTCAGTTTTGCACCAGGGGCAGAGGGCAAGGCCATTTCAAAACACTTTCCAAATGGATAGCACACTGTATTCATTTCTGCTACAAACACTAAGGGAAACCAATCCCTCAGGAGGTCGGAACACATTCCACTAGGGCAACTTCTACCTCTACAGCATTCCTCAGGGGAGTCCCTACCAGGGACATTCTGGAGGCTGCTACCTGGAGTTCTGTGCACACATTCACCAAACATTGTCACCTGCCTATATTTTCCAAATCCAGGGTGGGTTTTGCAACTGCAGTCCAGCAGGCCATGCTAGCCAGCCCAAACTCTTCTAGACTGCCTCCACCCTTTCTTCAGCTTTGGGAATCAACCCAAGTATGATTGCAACAGTGAAACACGAAGAACATAGTACAGTTGTGTGCATTTACCATAAATGGAAATGTTCAAGTGTATTCACTGTTGCAGTCCTGGTTTCCCTCCTTTCAGCCCCCTTTTCTCTCTCTGTCTCTCTGCTCTATGGTTATATTACTCACCCCTTGCAGGGGTTTTGGTATTTGTATTTACTTTTTACTGGTGATAATTTTCCCACCATAGCTTCGCTCCCTATTGGGGGGGCTCCTGACATTTGGGGCAAGAAAAACTGATGTAATGGTGTTTGCTGCCTGTTTTTATACCCTTGACTACCTGACGTCAGTCGTGGAGTGACAGCAACCGATGGAGAAATACTAAGTCTATGGTATTCGGGCCGACTGAGGGCTACCTGCAGGCAGATAACCCAAGTGTGATGACTGCAAGACTGAATACACTCAAACATGTACGTTTATGGTAAGTGTACACAACTGCACTTTCTGGAGGACTCTGTCTTCCTTTCATCATGCTCCCAAAGAATCCTCTTCCGCAAGCCGAGGCAGGAGATTCAATGGCAGATGCCATCCTAGGGGCAGAGGGGGTCTGCAGAACCAAGGCTTCCAGGAACCCTTCCCAGAGAAGTCTTTTTAGCATCCCTGAGACACTGCCCGACTGTCTTGCCCTGGAGGCATTTGGGGGTCGACTCTCCCTTCACCTACTACTCTGGATACGTCTCACCTCCAATCAGTAGGTGCCAGAAATTATTTCCAGGAGTTAATCCATTCCCTTTTCCCAGCCCCCTCCAGTTTGAAGTTTTCTCCCAGATGTTCCACCCCACCAGAGGGAGTTGGCCTATATCGAGGTGCAAGACCTTCTTCAGAAAAGAGACACCCAAGAGGTCTCAACAGGACAACGAGGGTCCGGAACTTACTCTCACTTCTTTATGGTGCCAAAGAAAACTGGAGACCTGCATCCAGTTCTGGACTTCAGCGAGCTAAATTTGTCCATCAAGAAGTCCAAGGTCCAGATGATCACTGTGCAGTCCATTCTGCTTGTCCTGCTCAAGGATGATTGAATGTGCTCAATGGATCTCAAGGACACGTACTGTCATGTAAAAATCAACAGACGCTCCAGGAGACACTTCCACTTTCAGTTAGGGGCCAGTCGTTACCAGTTCAGAGCCCTGCCCTTTGGACTTACCACAGCCCTTCGGGTGTTTACCAAATGCATGAAAGGATGGCAGCTAATCTCTGTCTGCAAGGTTTCCAGGTTTTTCCATACCTGGACTATTGGCTCCTCACGGCTCCCTTGAGGCAATGACTATCTATGGCCACCAGATATGTCCTCAGCCTTTTCCAGCATCTAGGCATCACAGTGAATCTTCCCAAGTCCAATCTTGTTCCGTGCCAAAACCTGGAATTCATCAGGGTGTGAAGGCTGCCAGCCTAGCCAGATATAATTTTATAGCTAATTATATAATTTGTAAATATGAATATTGAAGTACAAACTTGTTTTCTTAAATGAAAGCATATGCTGTGAAATGTTGAACTTAAAACAATGTAGCAACATTGCCATCTGCTGTAAAGAAAGTGAAGTCAAGCATTTCTTGCCTGTCCTTTGAAGTTAAAGATTCAGAGTCATTCTGTTTGGGCTAGCACATTCTTTCTATTGTTTTAACCAAGAGTTAGATTGCTAGATTTAAACATGCAAATGTATTTTTATTGCCCTGGTTTCTGCCAAAGTGTAAAATAATGTAGGTGCAGTTTCTGTTGGCCTGGGAACACCAGGAAAGTGAAAGAATGATGTAATGTTTATCAGGACTGCAATTTCAATTTAAACAGAGAGAATCAGAAGGTATTGAGCTTTTTTGTCTTCTTGATCATCCAACTCACAGCACTCTGCCTGTTTTCTTTAAGTAAGTTATCTTAGACTTGTGTTTTCTTTTAGGAATAGCTAGGAACTAGAAAGATTAGACTGTTTTTCTATGGTGTCAGAACTGTACTGAATTATTTTAAGTATTTTTCTGTGATCTCTGAACTCTTTTGACTAGCACTTTGTAGTAGAAAGTACTGTCTTGTGGTTTTAATTATTTATTAAATATTTTAAAACCTTTTAACTGTGGCTGGGTTGTGTAGATATGATTTAAGCTCTTGAGTACAAGGCCACTCTAGCTTTAACCCTGAGCTATACTACCAATTGGATATTAATATTGCACAGTAGTAATAGGACACCCTTTTAAGGACCTTTGAGTAGTTAATACATATTAGCTGGGTGGTGGCAGGATTACTACCATATAGTCTGGGTAAAAGGGGCACAGCTCGCCCTGGACTGACTGTGATCTCTGTGTGCTCTTAAGGGAAATTGCACTTTGCTGTGTGTATTTGTTATCCTTTTCTCATATATGAGATGCCCTCTCTGGTGTTAGTGGTGAGGATTGAGGCTCCTTGATTGCTGGGCCAGGGCACGGGCGTCAAACAGGGTTCAGATGGACACAATATCGGAGTCAGCTGCACTGTCTTTCCACAAGATCCAACTCATTCAAGGTCAGGTCTCTCTCTTGCTGGAGCTAGAGCACCCGTTGGTTCACTTGGTTCTCCAAACGTTCGGTTCTATAGTGGTGGCCATTCAGTCGGTTCCCCTTGCCAGATATCTCATGCAAGTTCTTCACTGGACCCTGGCAGTCCAGTGGTCTCCTCTGGTTCAGCCCATGTCCGTGAAGATAAAGTTGACTCAGGTATGCAGGAATCATCTCACTTGGCTTCAATCTCAGGACCTATTCCTAGACAGGCCATTGTGTCTTTCTCCACCCAGGGCCACAGTGACCATGGATGCCTTCCTGTTGGGGGTGGGGAGGGGCATTTTCAGGGCAGGACAGTTCAAGGCACATGGTCCCCCACAGAGACCAAATTGCACATAAATGTTCTGGAGATGAGAGTATTCCTTCTAACATTACAAGCCTTTCAGGAGTGCCTCCCTTTGGGGACCATAGCAATTCAAATGGACAGCGTGGCAGTGGTCTGGTACATCCAGAAGCAAGGAGGAACACGATCTTATTCTCTGTTCAGGGAGGCCATGGGAATGTGGGAATTGGTGATGTCTTCCAGGCACACACTTCTTGCAACCCATATTCCCGGACGTTCCAATGTGCTAGCCAACAAACTCAGCGGGCCTGTCTTGAGTCCTCATGAGTGGTCCCGGAATCCATCAGTGCCAAGACAAATATTTGACCATTGGGTCAACCATGCTGCAATCTCTTGCTTCTCCAGTCAACCACAAATGAAGCAATTACTTTGCTGTGATCCCTCCACAGGGCGGTCACTGAGGGACACTCTGATTTACAATTGGCCTCTGGGTCTCCTCCATGTTTATCCTCGTACTCCCCTAATACCCAAAGTCTTTCAGAAAACTCGACATCTGAAGATCCTTGTCATCCTCATTACCTCTTTTTGGCCCGCCAGGCATTTGGTTCTCCTTCTTTAGGTCTCATCTTAAGTATCTACGTTGGATACTGGATCCCATTCCAGATCTCATTTCCCATCTCTGGGGGCTTCCACTTCCCAATCTCTGGACCCTTCATCTAACCACATGGTTTCTTCAGTTTCAGTAATCCTTTCACAGTCCAGGCTTCCTTCCCCAGTGAAGAGCGTTATCTTGGCTTCTCAGAAGTGATCTACGAAGAAGGTCTGTTCCAGTAAATGGAAAAGGTTTTCTATTTGGGCTAGACAACATAATCTGGGTCCCTTTTCATCCCCTATTCCTGATATTTTACTCTTATTATCTTTCCTTTTTCAGGATGGGGTGAGTTTTTCTACTGTTAAGCTCCAGTTAGCGGTCATTTCCAATTTCCATCTGAATGAGGAACCTACCTTTTTTTCTAAACTTTGCAAAGCCTTTCTGAAAGGAGTTTTTCTCCTTAAACCTCCTATTAAAGATCCATCCCTAGCATGGGATTTGGTATTGGTGCTGTAGTCCCTGATGGCAAAAACCTTTTGAGATGGCTGCGTCTTGTGACTTTAAATTTCTTATTTGGAAGACGGCCTTTTTAGTGGCTGTTACCTCTGCCAAAAGGGTCTCAGAACTTCAGGCTCTAACCATTAATCCTCCATTCTTGATCTTTCATAAGGACAGGGTGTCCCTTAGAGCAAATCCTTCCTTTCTTCCCAAAGTAGCTTTGGAGGCTAACCTCAATCAATCGATTCACCTCCAGGTCTTCTTCTCTAATTACCCTAATAAAGGAGACTATATCTTGCATTGTTTAGATGTCCATAGGCAATTGTGCTTTTATCTAAAAAGGAGTGAGGAATTTAAGAAATAGGACAAGCTGTTTTGGCCTTCTCTCAAAACAAGAAGGACCAGGCGGTTTCCAAAGTGACTATTTCCATGTGGATTGCTAGTTATATTGCCTACATTTATGATAGTAGGCATTTGGAATTATCCAGACCAGTTAAGGCCCATTCTACTAGGTCTGTTGCTACATCTTCAACCTTCTTGGCTAGACTTTCCCTGGATGAGATTTGTGCTGCTGCGACTTGGTCTAATCCACACATTTTCAATTCACACTACAGATTGGACTTAGTGCCTACGAACAGGGCTTCTTTTGGTTCCTCTGTACTCCAGCATATACTTCCTTGAGGCTACCCTGGGTACATAGTAGCTGGGGACTCTGACCCTTCTGTGAGGAATAATGACACACACAACATTAGATAAAGAGTTATGTACTTACCATAACTTGGCATGTGTGCTATCCAGTGTCGTCATTCATCACATTCCTGCCCCCTCCCCCCCTTCCTTATGGGGGTTCTGGTGAGGCTGGAATGGCTTGTGTTGGTGGAATGTTTGTTCTTTTACACAGTTTGTTCTGTGTTTCTACTAGTTAGCAAACTCGATCTGAGGGTTAGAAGGTAGTAAGGGATCATGGGAAGGGAGGAGCTTGAGCTCTGGATCTGTCTGGAAAGTTGCCAGCTTGGATCTGAGGTCGGATCCTAGACCCATTTGTGATGAATAATGACACCGAGTAGCACAGATGCCAAGTTAAGGTAAGTACATAACTCTATCTGATATTATGTGTCATTATTCCTCACAGATGGGTCAGAGTCCCCAGCTACTATGTACCCTGGGTAGCCTCAAGTGTTATGCGTTTTGAATCTATTCTAATTTTGGTCGTTTGTGCACAGAAGTTACACTTAACAGATACTAGTAGAGCATTACAATGGAATTCATGTTTTTCATGTCCATAAATCAGTGTCTCTGATAGCTATACGAAATAGGTACAGAAAAAAATTGATACTGTAGTATACTAAAATTCAGTTTGTAATTAAATATTTCAGTTTTTAATTTTAGATTTTGTAGTATGCAGCAATTGGAGCAGAGAAATGTTAAGGTTCATGTTTTGTCATTTAGGAAGAGTTTATAAACAAAATGCATATTCAGTATTTAGATGAGTAAATGTTGTTGAAAACAGAAAATGTAAAATAAATAACATGCCACATAGCAAATGGGCATTTGCTATCTAGATACCATTTGTTAGATCTACTATTGCAGTGATTGTATGTCTCAAAAGTGAATTTTTTTTCCTTTTTTGCAGAATTTATAATACCAGTAATTATAGCTAGCTGTTTGATATCGCTCTCAGTACTTCTCCTGTTGACATTACTGCATATTGGAGGTTTTGTGTGTAACCATACACGCTTGCCAAAAGTGCTAGCTAAGGTTTGTATTTTTAAGTTACCCTTTTCAAGAGTTCATTGTTGAAAACGCATGATATAAAAAGACCTGCTTTAAGTGGAAAAATTTGTGTTGGGCAAACATACAAATACATCTGACAGAGTTGTGGTGATGTTGCTGTAAAGATGTGTCCCTCCATTGCTCACCAGATCTGCAAAGCAAAAAATGTTAATATTTTAGTTGAGGTAGAGTATTAAGCAAGTTCAAAGAGAATTATGCATGGATACCATAAGATCTGTAGATGTTCGTGTTTCACTGTTGCAGTCATCACACTTGTGTTTTTTGCCTGCAGGGAGCCCTCAGTCGGCCCGAATACCAGAGACTTAGTATTTCTGCATTGGTTGCTGTCTCTCCAGGACTGACGTCAGGTCGTTAGGGATATAAAAACAGGCAGCCGATGATATTACATCAGTCTTTCTTGCCGAGGTGCCCCAAGCAGAAGAGAGTTTGCACGAGTGCTGGTCGGCCGCTATCCTGAGTTTTCGTTTCCAAATTGAATTATCCTGAAGTCCAGTATGCCACAAGACTCTTATTAGACTACAGAATCTGTGGATGTCTCTACCTTGGAGGGTCCGGAGCTGCTGAGTAGGCACTACCTTCTGAGGTAGTTCTTCACACTACCGATATTTGACACAAACCGACAACTTCTTTCATGTCTTCAGTTCTGTCTAAAATTACCGAGTTTCTAAAGCCAAGAGTATGCGCTACGCCTAAAAAGCCGACGACCCAAACTCAAGCACCTGCTTCCTTGCCACAAAATCAAATGCTTAAAATGGCAGAAGACCTTATTATGCTGATTAGGGGAAGTCAGCCTTCCCCTGCTAAGAGAAAAAGAGACCTGTCCCCAGCAGCTTTAACACAGACCAAGAGTCCGACTCTGAGGTATCTGATTATGAAGACATGCCTTTATCTGCTTACGAGGATTCAGATGTAGAGGAATCCATTTCCTCTGCTTCTCCTCCAGAGGCTTTTTCTTTTGGTGAAACCTTACATAATTTAAGAGAGCATTTCCACTGGGAATGCCAAGACTATCCTCAGTCCAAAAAGAGACTCACAGAATTTCTAGATTTGCCACAACATAGGCCTTTAGCAATACCCCCAGTCCTGGATGTTGTGGATGATGTCTTTATGGAATCCAGTTTAACTCCTGATACTTTACTCCCTGCTCCTAGAAAACCAGACAGGTACTACAGAGTTCCTGACTCTCACAAATTCCTTTTCAAAAATCCTACTTCTGACCCAGAGGGTATATCCCAGGGGCCTAAAGTATCAAAGCAACTACAGCTAAGAATCCCACCCCTTCGGACAGGGTTCCAGTGCTTTGGACAGATGGGGTAAGAAAGTATACACCTCTGCAACTCTCGCTATTAGGGCTCTGAATTGTCAGTTTCACATGCTGAAGTACCAACAACATGTCATGTAACTTATTAAGCAAAAAATAGCTACCTTTACAGACTGCAGAAAATAAAGAATTATAAGAACATATGCATTCTGCAAGCCAAGTCAACAAGCATACTTTGCAGTGTGGCTTTGACTCCCTAGAAGCATCTTGCAGGCAGCAGCCACTGGTTCCGTATTGAGAAGGCATGCTTGGCTTAAGGAGCAGACCTTGCCAGACCATGTCAAATCAAAATTACTAGACGCTCCTTTGAACAAGGACAATCTGTTTAGCACCAAAGCAGAAGAGGTTCTTAAAAAGATGGAAGAAAAAGCTAAATCTATGCAGACAGTCAAAGATTTATTGCAAGTATAACCTCCTAGATTCAGTAGGCATTGCCCCTTGAAACTTCGGTCCTTTCCAGCCCCCTCAAGGCCATCTCAAACTATACCCAGGGGAAACAGACCACCCAGACTACAGTCTCAGAGTATGCAGAGATCTAAGCAATGGAGTGCCTCCACTTCTAAAAGAGGGAGTGCTAAGCCACCCCCTTATGAAAAGAATTCACAATGACTTCTCAACTCCACTCCCCACCTCGCCCCCAACTGTTCGTGCCCCTAGGAGGAAAACTTGCCCATCATGCAAAAAACTGGACTTCATCACCAAAGATCGATGGGTTCTCAACATTTTATCCCAGGGGTACAAATTTTACTTCACTCACTACAAACCCCAAAAGGGTTCCCAGACCTTCCTCCAAATGAATGGGCAGAGGAACAAAACCAAGTTCAATCCCTGCTCTCCATAAGGGCAATTCAACCTGTTCCTGTGGAACAGGTAGGTCAAGGGTTCTATTCCAGACTTTTCCTGGTACCCAGAAAAGAGGGCACTTGGTGCCCAATCCTAGAGCTTTCCATTCTAAACACCTTCCTGGTGGTACCAAAATTCAGAATGTCACCCTGCAGCAGCTTCTTCCTATGCTGGCCAGAGGTGCCTGGTTAGCCACCCTAAAAGAAGCCTATCTGCACATCCCTATCAGGGACTCATGCAGGAAATATCTACGCTTCAGGGCAAGATCTATGCATCATCAGTTCTCTGCAATTCCCTTTGGCTTATCCACTGCTCCCAGAGTATTCACAAAATGCCTGGCTCCAGCCATTGCCTACTGCAGACAGAGAAAAATTAAAATTTACCCCTACTTGGACGACTGCCTGATTCAGGCAGACAGTCAGGAAATGCTGTTACAGCACCTGACATTTGTAAAAACGTTCTAACCTCCCTGAGGTACCCCATCAACAAAAAGAAATCAAAACTAGTCCCCAGTCAAAAGGATTGTATTCCTGAAAGCAAGCTTGGACAACAACATCCCAGATGGCATTCCTTACTCCAGAAAAACAAGCCTATCTGACAGACTACTTCACTCAAATGGCCACCAGAACCCAGCTATCCACAAGAAAAATCCTGCAGGCCCTAGGTTTCATGGCCTCCTGCATCCTACTAATTCCATATGCCAGACTGCATATAAGGAAACTTCAGTGATACTTAAAAAGTCTTTGGTGCCAACATTCTCAGGACCTGGAAACTGTCATTCCTATCGTACCTTGTCTAAGGACAGGGTTTTTTTGGTGGGCAGCAGCATGCAACCACAACAAGAGACTTCACTTTACTCAACCCACACCGCCCAGACCCTAACCACAGACGCATCAGACTATGCCTGGGGGGCACACCTGGACGACAAGTGCATTCAGGGCCACTGGAGTCCAAGTCAAATTAATCTGCACATCAACCAAAAAAAGATGCTAGCTATTCAGCACGCTCTAACAGCTTTCAGATCCTACTCTCACCAGGACCCATGTTAACAAAAACAAACAACACCAGAGTTATTTGGTACATCAACAAGCAGGGGTAAACCCACTCTTACCCACTATGCAGGCTAGCCATGGCCCTGAGGAACACGGCCTTGGACATGCAGGTCGATCTGCAAGCTCAATTCCTGCCAGGCAAACAAAACTCACTGGCAGACTTAAGCAGAAGTCTCCTAGACCCACATGAGTGGCAATTATAGTCAACCACCTTCAGCCTTCTGATTGAGAAATGGGGGACCCCATTGGTGGATCTCTTTGCCTCCCCCTGCAATCACCAGCTCAGCAAATTCTGCACCAGGACACCTCACAGCAAGGCCTGGAAAGTGGATGCCCTAGCCTTCCAGTGGGGAAACCTCTCAATCTGTGCATTTCCCCCTCTGCCCCTTCTCTCAAGAATATTGATCAAGATAAGACAGGACAGACCAGTGACAACCTGATTGCACCAGACTGGTCACGCCAGCACTGGTACCCACTACTGCGCAGCCTGTCACTGATGCCACCCTGGCACCTACCCCAGAGCCCGACCCTGCTCACTCAGCAGAGGGGGACAGATCTTGCATCCGCAATGCAGCCTGTCTTATTCCTTGAATTCTCCCCCAGTGACCAGCGTAAGCAAGCAGGTGCTGGATGTCATTCTTGAAGCAAGAAGACCCAGTACAAGGAAATCTTATGCTGATAAGTGGAAAAGGTTTTGCTCCTGGATCCAGTCTAAAAGAGAGGACACAACTCTGCCCTCCCTACCTCTAATCCTGGATTACTTAGCAGATCTACTCCACAGAGGCCTATCCTTCTCCATTAAGATCCATGCCTCTGCCATCTCGGCTCATTACAACTCTGAGCCACCCCTCTTCTCTCACCCTGTCATCAAACAGTTCCTGAGAGGGGCAAACAACTTAAGGCCACAAAGGAGAGCACCCACCCCTGCTTGGGACTTTAACTTTGTACTGGAAAAGCTCACACTACTCCCTTTTGAGCCTACAGTGTCAGCAGAGTTAAAATTCCTCTGTTAGAAAACAGCATTTCTTCTGGCCATCACTTCAGCTAGAAGAGTGTCTGAGCTACAAGCACTTATGGCCGTGGAACACTTCATTATTTTTCATACTGACAGGGTCTACCTCAGGGCTAATCCTTCTTTTATGCCTAAAATGGTGTCCAGTGTGGCTTTCAACCAGTCTATACATTTGCCAACCTTCTTCCCTAATCCTCAAAATAAAGGGGCAAGGATTCTGCACTCCTTGGACGTGCACAGACAGGTCAGATTTTACCTGGATACGACTAACCCCTTCAGGAAATCTGACCCTTTATTACTCAGTTTTGCACCAGGGGCAGAGGGTAAGGCCATTTCAAAATAGATTTCCAAATGGATCGCACACTGTATCAATTTTTGCTACAAACTCCATGGAAAATCACCCCCTCAGGGGTCAGAACACATTCCACTAGGGCAACTTCAACATCTACAGCATTCCTCAGGGGAGTCCCTACCAAGGTCATGGAGGCTGCTACCTGTAGTTCTGTACACACATTCACCAAGCATTACCACATGCCTATATTTTCCAAATCCAGGGCGGGTTTTGTAACTACAGTCCTGCAGAGCATACTAGCCAGCCCAAACTCTTCTTGACTGCCTCCACCCTTTCTTCAGCTTTGGGAGTCGACCCATGTGTAATGACTGCAACAGTGAAACACGAAGAACATAGTACAGTTGTGTACCTTTACCATAAATGTAGATGTTCGAGGGTATTCACTATTGCAGTCCTGGTTTCCCTCCCTCCAGCCTCCTTCTGTCTCTCTCCTCTGTGTGTATATTACTCACCCCTTGCCGGGGTGTTGGTATTTACTTTTTACTGGTGGTGATTTTCTCACCATAGCTTAGCTCCCTATTGGGGGGCTCCTGACATTTGGGGCAAGAAAAACTGATGTAATGGCATTGGCTGCCTGTTTTTATACCCCCTGACGTCAGTCCTGGAGCGACAGCAACCGATGCAGAAATACCAAGTCTCTGGTATTCGGGCCGACTGAGGGCTACCTGCAGGCAGGATAACCCAAGTGTGATGATTGCAACAGGGGATACACTCTAACATCTATATTTATGGCAAGTGTACACAACTGTACTTTGTTGTTTTCATTTGATCTTCAACCTGAGGGACTCTGATCCGGCACGGATCTGACTCAGCCATATACTCCAGCATCGGATCCAAAGTCCAAGCTCCTCCCCTACCCATAATGCCCCACTCTTCCTCCTCCCCTCAGATCTCATTGCCACTTGTTGTGAAAAGCACAGATTTCCACTGCTCCAGGCACCTTGGTGCACAAGTGTTTGTTTTTGGGGTCTTTACTCTGCTCTCTCTTCTGATTATCTATCTTTGGGGGTTGGGAAGATGGCTTAATGGCTAAGGTGTTTGCCTTACAAACACAAGGTGCAGGGTTTGAGTCTCACAAGGGATAATTGGCTAGGCTTAAAATGGCTCACAAGGGCAGTTAGCTTAGTACTAAACTATGAACCTATGAACTATGAACCTATTTTACCCCTTCCTGTATTCTGTCCAGATCTCCATGTCAGTTTCTGTAAACAAAAAAAAAATGCCCCTTTTCCTTTCTATCTTAGCATGTGTGTGTGTGTGTGTGTGTGTGTGTGTGTGTGTGTGTGTGTGTGTGTGTGTGTGTGTGTGTGTGCGCGCGCGCGCATCTTTGGGCTTTCCTTACCACGGCTGACTCCCCTGAGCCAGGGTTTAGGAAGTGTACAGAGTGTGGGCACAAACTACCACCCTCCAATGCCCACACTGTGTGTTATATGCTTGGGGGTTCCCCATTTGGATTCCTCCTGTTTGATCTGTGTGGGCTTCAACCCCCACGCTTTGATCTTCATGAGGAGCAAGCTTATTCTAAAGAGCTTTCTCCCACCTCCTTCAGAGGCCTCTTCTTCCTCCTCCCTGGCTTCTGGAACGCAACCTCCCACTAAGAAGTCTGGGGATGGAAAGAAGGCCTGTTTTAAAGAGTGGGATTGGCCTAGGAAGAGGTCTCCAGAGCATTCTTCCTCGGTCAAGCCTCCCGCTAAGTCCCACCTGGGTCCGAGCTGGAGTTCTCATCAGCTTCAATCTCCACACTTGTCCTCGGGCCTGAGACCTCTCGGGCTCGTTCCCCAGTGCCTACCTCTCCTCGGCGCCATTCTAGGCCAGTGTTGGTGGCCTCTTCAGTCCGGTCCATTCAGAGTCTGTCCAAAGTCAAGGTGGACAGGATGATGAAATTCCTTCAGGCCCAGATTTAGCTAAGAGTCTTGCCTGCTTCATCCCCCACCAGGGCCAGGAGCAAGCAGTCCGTCATCTTCTCTCTCTCTCCTTCTCTCCTCCAGTCCGACCTCCAGTTTTGGAGTCCTTGTGTCAAAGGTTCCCGGATGTTGAGAGGTTGTCTCCGATGGTCCCTGATACCTCGATCCCGACTATTGCCTTGAGCGGTTTGCCTCTGACGTTTTCAGAGTGGACCAACACTCAGAGCCATATCTTCAGTGTCTGATACAAGGGGATGGTGTCGACTTCGAGGCTTTCGTTGTCGTCCCTTCCACTCGGTGCCAGGAGGCTCGGCTCCAGCTCCCCCCTCGCCACCAAGAGTGGCGGATCTAGCCTCGACCCTTGGCCATTCCTCCTTCGGGGGGTCCTCTCGCCTCCGGCTTCCTAATTGGTGGAGAGGATCCTCTCTGCTCCTTTGTGAGGCTAGGCACCAACTCTCCCCTTGGCACCAAGGGCAGTGGATCTGGTCTCAATCCTCTGCTATTCCACCTTCAGAGGTTCTCTCGGCTCCTTCGAGAGCCTCGACACTCTCATCCTCGGAATCCTTCCTGGCTTCCCTCTCTTTCTGGGCTGGAGTTTTCCATCCTGCCCCCTCAGGGAGAGCCTGTTGGTCAGTTTGCCTCAGGAGGTTCCCATCCGGGAACTCCCCGAAGCTTCCGAGTCCTCCCGGAGTTCCCCCTCTGTGGAGTCCCCTCGGAAGCCTACGTGCAAGAGGAGGCTCTTGGACTCCCCACCGGAGTCTGTCACTGATGATACTGACTTGGAGGAAGGGGAGGGCTCCCCCTAATCACCCCCGGAGGATGTCTCCTTTGGGGACATTGTGGAGATCCTTCAACGTGGTGGATGGTCTACCCTCAATCCCAGCCCGGACGAGTCGATATTTCTGGAGGTGTTTGGCACAGGACCTTGACCTTGTACCTCCTGAGTGTCCCTCCCTGCAGATCCTTTAGTGGATTTCATCTTCACTAGGGCATGGAAGCAACCCGACACTGTTGAGCCCCTCCACAGGTGCACGGACAAGGCTCTTACCATCCCATTTGACAACCCCAGTTGATGCCATGGTGGTTGCGGTGGCCTCTAAGAAGGAGCTGGCTCAGGTGAACTTCTCAATCCACCCTCCAGATAGGGCATCTTAGGTAATAGATTATTTTGGGAAGTGGACCTACGCTTCAGTCACTTTTGCCTTACGTGCGCTGAATTATTTGGCACATGTAATCAGACTGCAGAGGGACCTGGTCATGGAGGTCGCTGCGTGTGCCCCAGGGTCCTTGTCAGTAGAGGAGAAGAAGGTATTCTCCTCCCACATGGTCGCCCTCACTATATGTCCATGAGGCTTCTCTCACATGCTACTAAGGATGCCTCCAGGGCTGTGAGGACAGTTGTCGCCATTAGGTGGCATGCCTGGCTCTGGCTTTGTGCCTTTTCAGAGCCCTTCAAGGTGTCTTTTCTTGAACGCTCTCTTCGACGGTTCCTTCTTGTTTGGAAAAGTTTGTGACACGTTAACCCAGAGTGAGAAGGATGGGAAGACCTTGTCTGCCGTCGGGATCCGCTTCTCCGCTCCACAAAGATCCTTTTCAAGGAATGAGCATGGTGTCAAGAAGATGTTGTTTTGGAAGTCTCAGGGTTCCTCCCAAAACACTTAGGATTATTCTTCCCACAGGGGCAGAGAGGGATATGACAGATGTCGGCCTCGTGGCAGAGAGGGCCTGAAGAACCAGGGGTCTTGGGATTCTTTCCCAAAACAGACCCTTCCAGCAATCCTAAGAGATTGCCTGATTGCTCTTCTCTGGAGGCAGTCGAGGGACATCTGTCGTTACACCCAACAGCCTGGGATTCACTTACGAACATTGGGTTCTGCAGATCTTGCCCAGAGGCTATTCCATCCCCTTTCATCCCCCTGTTCCCCCCAGACACCTCCCAGAT
Organism: Protopterus annectens; assembly: GCF_019279795.1. Classification (NCBI taxonomy): domain Eukaryota; kingdom Metazoa; phylum Chordata; order Ceratodontiformes; family Protopteridae; genus Protopterus; species Protopterus annectens. Next base: position 422,362,849 of record NC_056736.1, read on the forward strand.
GCTCCTCCCGGTCAACAGGAGGAGGTAGCCATAGAAATTGCTAGGCTGCTCGCAAAACCAGTCATCCATCCCGTTCACCCCAGACCAGTCTGGATCAGGCATCTGTTCCAGGTTCTTATTGGTGCCAAAGCAAATGGGGGGCATAAGACCCATTCTGGATCTTTCATCCCTGTCCATTGCCATGACAAAGTTTTGGATGGTCACCCTTCCCCTTCCTGCAGATGAAAGACTGGATGTGCTCGGTGAACCTCCAGGATGTATACAACCATATCAGGATGGACAGACACTGCCAGATGGGAGTCAGTCATTTTCAGTTCAGAGTGCTCCCTTTGGTCTCACCACTGTTTCCAGGTGTTTACAAAAGTGATGGTGGTAGTGGCGGCTCACCTGCGGCTGCAGGGTTTTCAGGCCTTTCCCTACGTGGATGATTGGCTTCTCTCTGCTCCCTCCAGGTATTGGCTGATTCAGGCCAAGGATTACCACAAGTCTCAACTAGCACCAGTTCAAGTGTATTTCGTAGGTGCTTGACTAGACACTACACAGGTCAAGGTGTTTCTCCTCCAGACAGACTATCACTTTGTCATAATGTGCAGTACATTCTTCAAGCCCATTTTCCCCGGCGGGCTTAGTTCTTTGGGCACTTGGGGTCCATGGCTGCCACAGTCACCTTTGTTCCTACTGTGTGCCTCCATATGAGGGTCCTGCAATAGATCTTAGCGGTCCAGTGGTCCTTGCTAGCCCTTTCCTTGTCACATTCTGTTCAACTGTCTCGAGTTTGCAGGGACTCCCTAATTTGATGGCTCCAATCTCCGGACCTCCTTCTGACTCGCCCATTTGTTCTTCCCTATCCCACGATTACAGTGACTATGGACGTCTCCCTGCTGGCGGGGGCATTGCATGGGAAGGATGGGCCAAGGCATGTGGTCTACTCTGGAGACCAGTCTGCATGTCAGTGTCCTGGAGATGAGGGTGGTGCTTTTGACTTTGCAAGCTTTCCATGCCTTTCTTCCTCCTGGGACTATTGCTGTACAGACAGACAATATGTTAGTAATCTAGTACATCGACAAACGGGGGGAAACAGGTCTTATCCTCTTTGTCTCGAGGTCATGAGATTGTGGGAGTGGGCAATCGCCGCCATCTGTTTTCTGGTGACAACACACATTTCGGGAAATCCAACATCCTAGTGGACAGGCTCAGCTAATCTGTTCTTATGCCTTACAAGTGGTCTCTGAATCCGTCAGTAGCAGACAAGATCTTTCTAAAGTGGGGTCTGCCTTGCTGCGATCTCTTTGCCTCTTCTTCCAATACAAAGTGCTGCGAGTATTTCACTCTGATTCCCCCCTCGGCGGGGGGGGGGGGTCCCCCAGAGATGCTCTAGTCTATGCTTGGCCCTCCAGTCTACCATATGCATATCCTCCACTTCCTCTAATTCCCAAGTTTATTCAGAAAGCTCGGCAGCTGGGGAGGTCAGTTATCCTTAATGCCCCTTTCTGGCCTCGTCAAGTTTGGTTCCGTACTCTGTGGTCTCATACAGTGTGTTCTCCCTGAACTCTAGGTCAGGTTCCAGATCTGATTACTCACCTATCAGGGGTTTCTCATCCGGATTTAGTCAGCCTGAAGCTCACGGCTTGGCCACTCCAATTTTCATAGTAGCCAGGACTCCCAGGCTTTTGTCTCCTGTTAAGAAGATTCTGATTGCGGCTCATAAAACTTCTACCATGAATATCTATTCTAGCAAACGGAAGCGTTTTTTGATCTGGGCTTCTAAGCATGACCTGGCTCCCTTTACAGCGCCAGTCTCGGCCATTTTGGATTTTTTGGTGGACATTTTTAATCATGGCATTAGTTTCTGTACTGTTAAGGTCCAGTTGGCACTGATTTCAAATTTCCATATGGGCGAAAATTCAGCCACCTTAACTTCATCTAAACTCTGTAAGGCCTTTATGAAAAGTACATTTCTTCTTAGGCCTCCCATTAAGGACCCCACACCCCCCCTTGGGACCTTACCTTCGTTGTGTAGGCTTTGGTTTCTCCTCCGTTTGAACCAGATGCCTTGGTTGATTTGCAGTTTTTATCATGGAAGACGGCCTTTGTGATGGCATTTACCTCGGCCAAGAGGTTTCTGAGTTCCAAGCTTTATCTGTTAAACCTCCCTGTCTAGTTTTTCATAAAGACATAGTGTCCCTGCGGACCAATCCATCTTTCTTGCCGAAGGTGGCTTCAGAGTCTAATATTAACCAGGTCATTAATTTGCCAGTTTTCTTTCCAAATTTCCAAAATAAAGGGGAGTACCAATTACACATACTAGTAAATAATAGGAAGCTGCGTTTCTATCTGCATAGAACTAAATGTTTGCGTACGTCAGATCAGCTTTTTGTCTCCTTTTCTAAACCTTACTTTGGAAAGCCTGTCTGTAAGGTTACCATTACTCACTGGACTTCAGAGTGTATTTCTTTGGCCTATTGAGCCAAAGGTTTGTCTCCACAAGGACATGTCCGGGTGCATTTCAGCAGATCAGTATCTACCTCTATGGCTTTTTGGTGTAGGGTTTCTCTTGTTGATATCTCTTTTGCTACGACTTTGGCATCGTCACACATGTTTATTTCTCATTATAAATTGGATCTTCTTTCCAAGAGCAGGGCATCTTTTGGCTCTGCCATGCTCCAGGATATCCTTCCATGAGGACCTTCCGGGGTTTTGTTGGTAGCTAGGGACTCTGTTCCACAGATTGAAGATCAAATGAAAACAACTTCAGATAAGTAAGTTATGTACTTACCATAACAATAAACTTCCATCTGAGTTGTTGCTTTTTATATGCCTTCAACCGTCCTGCCCTCCATCTCCCTGCCTTGTTTGGGCTGTGTAGTGGACTGGACTGAAGAGACATAGCCCTTTTGTCCTGGCTACCTCTCGGTATGTAGGCGTTTAGATGGTTGTGCCAGGTTTTATAGGCATATTTACTACATAAGGTTGGTGCTGTCCTGCAACAAACTCGATCTGAGGGAGGAGGGAGATCGGGGCATTATGGTTAAGGGAGGAGCTTGGACTTTGGATCCGATGCTGAAATATATGGTGGAGTCGGATCCGTGCTGGATCAGAGTCCCTCGGGTTGAAGACAAATGAAAATCAACAACTTAGATGGAATGTTATGGTAAGTACATAACTTATTTGTGGGTCTATATTAGAAGCACGAAAAGACATAACCACAAACGCTCACATGAGCGAAAATGCCGGTAATCAAACTTGGTATTGTGGGAGGCTGCGCCCCCCACACCCCCCACTAACTATATATTCCAACTCTGAGATCGCACTACGGTGAGGAAAAGGCAAATATCCCACTCCTCACTGTACCACGACCCCACAAACATCCTTTCAATTCCCGGCATTTTTGTTCATGTGAGCATTCGCGGTTATGTCTTTTCATGCTTCTAATATAGACCCCTTATGTGTTTGTAGTAGAAGTATACAGGTGGGAGTGAGCAGTGTCCCAAATTTATGTACATGTCTGGGCAATACTAGTAAAACTATTCAGGTATTGGTGAAAACTTTATAGAAAAACAGTAGAGAGAATGTTCTGAGTTTATTTTACAAAAATGACTGAAACTAATGAATTTATTTCATTGTGGAAGGAAGCAGCGGTAATACCAAAGGAAGAGAAAGATTCAGACTTATCTTATTCCTACAAGCTAATACGAATCAGTCATTATTATTAGTTGTCTATTTTGTTAAGTGGATTAGAAAAATACTTAACTATTTTAATGTTATTAGCAGTGTGGTTTTGTGGAAGGTATGCAAGCATTTGACAATATCTTAAAAACTGGACTACTCTTGAGTGGGGCAGAATAGAAAATATAGAATCTGAAGTAGGAATGTTCATTTGTCACCAACCTGTGGGTTACGGATCCGATATCGGATCCGAGCCGGCAACTTGTTTCAAGCTAATGGATCCGAGCTCCTAGCCCCTCCCTTCACCCATAATCCCCTGCTAACCCTCCATGACCTCAGATCTAATTTGCCACGCTTGTGGATAGCTGGATTCCAATTGAGCTCATCAGCTAAGTAGTAACTACTTGTGTTTTTTTCTGATTAAATTCTCTTTTTTATTTAAAATAAAAAGTGTGTAAGTGTTTAGGAACCCTTTAGTACTTTTACTTTAATTAGTTTCCCCTTCCTTCGCTGGTCGTCAGAGTGTGCGTGTGTGTTGTGTTTTTGGGGCCTGTGTGTTTGTGTAGTTATCTTTTCTTTTAAGTATGGCTGAGGCCCCAAAAGCCATCTTTTCTAAATGTACCGAGTGTGGCCAAAGCTCTCTCCGGCTGATGGCCACACTCTGTGCGTTCGGTGCCTTGGGGTTGAACACCTCACCTCGGGCTGTACTATCTGTGCAGCGTTCAACCCCAGGGCACTGAAAGAACGGAGGTCGAAGCTGGTCCTGGCAGGACTTCTACCCCCAGATTCAGCTTCAGCCTCTGCTGCCTCTGCTCCTGTGGCTCCATCACAGCCTGTGGTGGATGTCCTTCATGGATGCATCTGCAGTCATAACAACTGGGTTGTCCTGTCGTCAGGCAGCCCTTCAGTCGGCCGGATTCCAAAGTCCGGTCCGCTTCGGCTGTCGCACTTCACCCGGCGTCATCTCTGTTGGAAGCATCAGCCGACGCCATTTTCCTCCGTCTTTCTTGCCGCTGGGGCGAAGCAGAAGCTGTTCGCAAGTGCCGGTCGGTCGGATCCAGAGATTACTTCTACGAATACTATCAAGACTTCTAAAGCTTTCTTGCCTCAGCCGATGTCAGAAAAAGTTAATAATTGTTTAACCTGTGGGAAACAAATACCTCATAAAGATTTCCACTCTTATTGCCTGCCTTGTTTAGGCCCAGCCCACGACGTAGCAGCCTGTTTATGCCGTCGGATCCTCCGACTTCCCAATCTGCCGGTTTCGCTGAAACCATGGTTAGAAAACTGATCAAAGCACAGCTGAACCTATTCCTACAACTGAGGCAACTCTTGAATCGGCCTCAGAAATTTTACCCACTACGATGGTTGACTTATCAGACACCATTCCCATGGATGTCTCTACCCCAGCATGTGGTGCTGCTAGGCCTCCAACAGCCATGTCCATTAGACTACTAAAACAGTGCCTGTTAAACCCCCCACTTCCAGGCCCTCTCCTAGTTCTCAAATGCTTACTTTGGCAGAAGATTTAATTTCATTAATTAGAGGATCTCAATCTCACCCAGACAGGGCCTCTCAGCCCCCAGAGAAGAGACCCAGGACAGAGCCCCCTGAGCCAGTGTCCTCTGATGATTCTGCTGATGACCAGCCAGAGGCTCCTTTCTCCAATTTTGAAGATTCTGATGCTGAAGAATCCATTCCAGCTGCTTCCCCACCAGAAGAATTCTCCTTTAGCAGTTCCAATGGCAGCAACAGGATTTTTCAGACTAAAGACTTAGGACCTTTCTGCACCTCCCACAACACAGGCCCTTAGCTATACCTCCTGTTCTTTCTGTGGTGGATGATGCTTTCAATGATGTCTGCTCCGCTCCCAGACCCAGCCCCTGCCAAACCAGACAGATTTTACAGGGTGCCAGATACTCATCACCACCTTTACAAGGCCCCACTTGCAGACCCAGAAACTATATCCCAGGGTCCCAAGGCATAGCTAAAAACCCTATTCCTTCTGAAAGGGAAGCAAGGTCATTAGACAGATGGGGTAAGAAGGTGCTACTCTCTCAGCTAGAGCTTTAAACTGTCAGTTTCACATGATACAATACCAAGAGTTTATGCTTGATCAGTTAACTAAGAAATTAACCACTGATGAATCTCTTGATAAGAAATATGTATTAGAAATGGTAAATAACATACAACAGGTTAGCAACCATTCCTTAAAATGTGGCTATGATGCACTGGAGGCTTCATTTAGATCAGCCATGACTGGCACAGTGATAAGAAGGCATGCATGGCTAAAGGAGCAAGCTTTACCGATCATGTTAAAGCTAAGTTGCTAGATGCTCCTATGGATAAGACAAGTTTGTTTGGTGCACCTGCCCAGCAGGTTATGAAGAAAATGGAAGAAAAGGCAAAATCTGTTCAAACTGTTAAAGATTTCTTGCAGGTTCAACCCCCAAGGTTTAGCAGGAACTGGCCTGCCAAAAATTGGTCCTTTCCTGACTCCACAAAATTTCCAGAGGCAGAAACCAATCCAGAGGAGGTGCCTACAGCAGTGGCAAGGTAACAACAGAGGCACAGACTCAACCACTGCCACTACATCAGCACAACCACAGTGACTTAACCCTAAACCCGCCTACCAGGGAACAAATAGCAGCTCCTCTAGGAGGAAAGTTAACCTTATTTTCAAAGAACTGGCACTACATAACAAAAGACAAGTGGATTTTACAAACCATAGATCAAGGTTACCGGTTTCACTTCCACACTTTACCAGTCAAAAGAGGAATGCCAAACCTACCTCCAAATCAAAAAACAGAGGCTCTACACCAGATAATGGAGTTAGCAAACATGAGAGCTGTAGAAAGAGTGCCAACAACAGAACAAGGAAAGGGGTTCTACTCCAGACTATTCCTAGTTCCAAGAAAGGAAAAAAGTTGGAGACACAAAACAAAAAAGTACACCTTAAATACATACATCATTGTCCCAAAATTCAAAATGCTGACCCTACAGCAACTTCTTCCCATGCTGGGCAAGGAGTCTTGGCTGGTAACTCTAGATCTCAAGGAGGCCCATTCGACCAATCTGCAGAAGATACCTCAGATTTCTTGCAGGATCAGAGCACTATCAATTCTCAGCATTGCCCTTTGGCTTATCTAGAGTATTCACAAAATGCCTGGCATCAGTAAAAAGCAAGCTGACAACAGATTTACAAAGGGTCATTTACTTGCTACAAGCACTGGGATACACAGTCAATTTACAAAAATCAAGGCTGATACCATCCCAAACAAGGACATTCTTGAGCTGAATTGGACACAGTAAAACAAATGGCATTCCTGACTACAGAAAAACAAAAGAACTTCCTCTTTACTAACAAAACTGAACAAGTTAACAGCAAGGCCTTGGGCTTCATGGCATCATGCATAATCTTGGTCCCATTTGCCAGGCTACATATGAGAAAACTACAGTGGTACCTAAAGAATTTATGGTCCCAGCACAGACAAAACAGAAATCCCACTAATTCCATGCTTAAAACAGGAGTTCCTATGGTGGGCTCAGGCATGCCAGTCAAACCCAGGCCTACAGATGTCAAGCAAGCCAGACCATCACAACAGCATGCTGGACAAATTTGTGGACACAGGATCAACTTCACCTGCACATCAACCTAAAAGAAATGCTGGCAGTAAAACTGGCAATCCAAAAGTTCAAACCATTTCTCAAAGAGGGCCAGTTGATGATAAGGACAGACAACACCACAGTCATGTGGTACATCAACAAACAGGGAGGCACTCATTCATACCCCCTATGCAGAATGACTTTGGAGCTACAACATCCAGTTACAGGCTTATATTGTACCGGGAAGAAAATACTCTAGCGGACATATTAAGCAGAACCACATCGGATGCCCACGAATGGAAGCTGCACCGGACATCTTCAAGACCATCTCATGCCTCAGATAGATCTATTTGCATCACCTCTCAATCACCCGCGCACAAAATTCTGCACAAGGACATTCCACCCACTAGCGTGGAAAGTGGATTCCTTCAGCTGGCACTGGTACCCACTGCTGAGGAGCATGTCTCGAACAATATGTCCTGATGCCTTTGATGTTAACTCAGAACAACTACAGCATCATACATCCAAACCTAAGAACGTTGCAACTGACTGCATGGAACATCACATAGCAGCAACTAATCCAGAACTTTCCCAAAGAGTTAAAGACATTATTCTTGAAGCACGCAGACCTTCAACAAGAAGGAACTATGCTGGAAAATGGAAAAGGTTTGTCATTTAAAGATGTGTCAAACATAGATATGCCTAACATTCTGGAGTATCTGGAACTTCTTCATTCAGGCCTGTCCTACTCCTCCATCAAGATACATGCATCAGCTATTTCAGCAGAATACAGCTTTGATCCACCTGTTTTTTCGCACCCTTTGCTCAGGTAGTTCCTCAGAGGAATCAAGAATGTAAAACCTCCAAGGAAACCACCTTTACCAGCTTGGGACTTAAACTTTGTGCTAGAAAAGTTGACACTATCACCCTTTGAACCAGCAGCAACAGCAGACCTACAACACCTGTCATGGAAAACTGCTTTCCTGCTGGCAATTGCTTCAGCAAGGAGGGTTTCAGAACTACAGGCCTTGATGGCAGTGCAACCCTTCCTAATCTTCCACCAAGATAGAGTGTCCATGAGGACTAATCCTACATTTATGCCCAAGGTGGTATCCAGAGTGTCTTTAAACCAGGCAATCCACCTAGCTACCTTCTTTCCCAACCCACAAAACAGAGGGGAAAGAATACTGCATACCTTGGATGTACATAGACAGCTACGCTACTACTTGGACAGAACAAAAAATAGCAGAAAGACTGACCAACTTTTTGTAGCCTTTGCAACAGGAAGGGAAGGAAAAGCTATTTCCAAACAGACAATCTCCAAATGGATAGGAAATTGCATTTCTGTTACTCCTTCCATGGAAAACCAATTCCACAGAACATAAGACCTCATTCTACTTGGACCTCCGTGCATACATTTGCCAAGCATTATAATTTGCCTCTATATTCCAGATCCCGAGCAGGGTTTGCCACTGCTGTACTGCAAGGGATCCTAAACACACCATAATCTACCTTTTCCTCCTCCCTAGTTGGCTATGACTGCAGATGCATCCATGAAGGACATAGTACAGTTTTGTACCTACCATAAATGTAGATGTCCGAACTGGATAGCATCTGCATTTATGGTGTATTTGTTTGTATATATGTACATACATGCTTATTTTGTGTTTAGGAAATGGGCGCTGCTGCTTTATATACCCAAGACCAACAGAGATGACGTCGGGTGAAGTGCGACATCAGCGAGCGGACCCGGACTTTGGAATCCGCCGACGAAGGGCTGCCTGACGACAGGACAACCCAGTGGTTGCCACTCCTGCCCCCCTGCCCCCCGACTGGGACTCAAACTCCCACTAAAGTGTCGGAGGACAGGGAGGCCAGGGAGGCCAGGAGGGAGAAACGGAGGGAGAAGCACCACAAGCGGTGGGCCGAGACCTCCGTTTCGGCATCGCCAGCTAAGCGGGCTTCTCCCTCCATTGCTTCTAGGTCTCCTCTTCCTCGGCTCCGATCCCCTTCTTTCTCCCCGGGGCCCGAGGAGGAGGAGACCCGATCTCCGTCGAGGTCATCAAGGTGGCATTCCAGGCCTGCCTCGGTGGCCTCTTCGAGATCCACATTTAGTTTATCTGATGCAGACTTGGACCGGATGATGCGAAGGTTCATCCAGGCCCAGCTGCAGATGGGAGTGCTCTTGCCTCCCCCCCCCCCCTCAGGGGGGGAGCGCGACACCTTTTTTCCACTCAGTTGCTCCTTCTCCGACCAGCTACCCGAGTTCGGAGCGCTCGGAACCAAGCAGCCTTGGAGCCGGGGGTGGGTCGGCTCCGACAGTACTTGGTACTTCGGATCCGACCATACTCTCGAGTCTGTCGGATCCGACCTCTCGGAGCCGTGGTCCGAGCTTCGGATCCGGGGGATTCAGTGTGCCTTCGGCTCCATCCAAGTCGGAGCACACTGGTCCCTCGGATCCGACGGTCTCGGCGCCGGCTCCGACCCCTTCATCGGATCCGAGTGGGAGCCGACTTTCGGATCCATTGGAGAGTGGCTCTCCCTCGGCATTCGATGTTGTGGAGAGGGCTCTGTTGAGAGCATCCGGACCCCCAGTCCTTGCATCGACTCCTCCCTGCACTCCCTCTCTGCTGGGCCAGGCTTCCGTCACCCACCAAAGGGACAGCCTGCTTCGACGTCTCAGATGGTTCCTTTGGAACAAGATGTTGCTGGCGAGGTCTCCTCGGACAGTCCCCCCGAGGAAGCTTCCCGCAAGCATAAGTGCAAAAGGAGGCACGTGGACTCCCCTGAGTCCTTAACCGAGGACACGGACTTGGAGGAAGGGGAAGGCTCCCCAAGATCACCCCCTGAGGATGTCTCCTTTGGAGACATCATGGAGATGCTGAGAATCAGAGGTGAGTGGTCTGCCCCCAAGTCTTCCTCTGACGAGTCCGTGTTTCTGGAGGCATTCGAGGCAGGCCCGTCTACCTCCTGGGTGTCCCCTCCAGCCAATCCCCTGGTGGACCTTATTACCACCAGGGCATGGAAGGATCCAGACACCGTGGAGCCAATACCCAAGCGACCGGATAGGATTCTTAGCCCCCCCTCAGACCAGTCACATTGGAGTAAGGGCCCCCCTGTAGATGCCATGTTGACGGCGGCAGCCACAAAGAGGGAATTGGCTCAGGAGAGTCCCTCAGTCCATCCACCGAGCAAAGAGTCCCGTTTGATGGATCGCTTAGGGAAGCGAGTCTTTAGTTCAGCGACCTTCTCAGTAAGGTCTCTGAACTACATGGCACATGTCATCAGGATGCAGCGGGATCTTATCAAAGAATACGCTGCATCCCCCCCTGAGTCCATGTCGGAGGAGGATAAACAATTGTACTCCACCCGAATGGCCACTCTGAGATCTATTTCAAACACCTCTATGCGGCTGTTGTCCCACGCCACAGCAGGGAGCCGCTAGGGCCAGCGGAGCAGGCCTTTCATGAGACGTCAGGCTTGGCTCCGTCATTGCGACTTTACGGAGCCCTTTAAAGCGTCCTTCGCGAACGCCCCCTTTGACGGTTCTGCCCTTTTTGGCAAAACAGTTCGCGAGACGCTTGTCCAGAGCGAGAAGGACGGGAAGACGTTGTCTGCTGTCGGAGTCCGCTTCTCTGCTCCCCAGCGGTCCTTTTCAAGGAACCAAAAGGGTCAGAAAAAGATGTGGTTCTGAAAATCACAACATTCCCAACCAGCTCCGGACAACCAGTCCTACAGTGGCAGAGGTGGACAGGGAGGACGGCGCCCCAGGGGCAGAGGGGCTCCGAGAAATTTCGGGTCCAGAGAACCTTTCTCTGAACGGCCCGCGCAGCAGCCCTGAGGGGTTGCCCGGCTGCTCCACTCTGGAGGCAGTCAGGGGGCGTTTTTCGAAGCATCTAGCGGCATGGGAGTCCATCACAACAGACCGCTGGGTGCTTCGCATCATATCCAGAGGGTACAAAATACCAATTCTCCATGTACCCTAATCCAAGAACCTCCCTGATGTACCACCCGATCACAGGGAGGCCGCAGCTGCAGAAATACAGCAGCTGCTAAGAAAAAGAGCCATCCAGCCTGTCCCCCAAGACCAGCTCGGATTAGGGTTCTACTCCAGGTTCTTTTTGGTGCCAAAAAAGACGGGGGATCTGAGACCCATCCTAGACCTTTCCCGCTTGAACCTGTCAGTAACCAAGGAAAAATTTCGAATCGTCACTCTTCAATCTTTCCTCCCCCTTTTGAGGGAGAACGATTGGATGTGCTCTATAGACTTCAAGGATGCGTATTACCACATCTTAATGGACAAACGATCCAGGAGGTTCCTTCACTTCCGGCTGGGAGCCAGTCACTACCAGTTCAGGGTCCTTCCCTCTGGCCTCACCACAGCCCCCAGGGTGTTCACCAAAGTGATTGCGGCCCACCTGAGACTCCAGGGAATTCAGGTCTTCCCATACCTGGACGACTGGCTCCTGACCGCACCAACAAGGCATCTACTTTTCTCGGCCAGAGACTTCTTTCTCCATCTAGCCCCACAACTAGGCATTACTATCAATGTCGGCAAATCCCTACTGGCTCCAACACAGATCATAGAATTCATAGGTGCCAGAATAAACACCAGAGATTTGCAAGCCTTCCTAACTGCCGAGAGAATCAGAAATCTACAACTTCATGTGCGGGCTATCCTTCATTCAGAGACTTCACCAGCGGAATTGATCCTAAGGGCACTAGGCTCCATGGCAGCAGCGATTACACTCCTTCCATGCGCCCGTTTGAACATGCGAGTCCTGCAATGGACTCTGTTAGTGCAATGGTCCTTCCTATCCCTTCCTCTCCACCATCCCATTGCTATCAGCAAGGCTTGCAGAAGGGCGCTACTATGGTGGCTCCAAGCTTCGAACTTCCATACGGGCCGTCCCTTCTGCACCTCTCCCCCTATCGCCACTGTGACCACGGACGCTTCACGCCTCGGGTGGGGGGGGGCATTACTCAGGCAGGACAGTCCAAGGCACGTGGAACGATACAGAGACCTCCCTGCATATCAACGTTCTGGAGATGAGAGCAGTGCTGTTGGCGTTGCAAGCACTTCAGAGCTTCCTCCCCGCAGGAACGATTGCAATTCACTCGGACAACATGTCAGTGGTCTGGTATATCAACAAACAGGGGGGAACTAGATCTTATCCTCTTTGCCGCGAAGCCATGAGAGTGTGGGAATGGGCGATCTCCACCAACCGCTTTCTGATTGCAACGCACATTCTGGGGAGGACCAACATCCTAGCGAACAAGCTCAGCCGCACCCTTCTTACCCCCTACGAGTGGTCTCTCAATCCTCTAGTAGCGAAGCAGATATTCGCAACATGGGGGCAACCATGCTGCGATCTTTTTGCATCTCCATCAAACGCCAAATGCGACAATTTCTTCGCTCTAATCCCCCCACCAGGGGAATCTCCAAGAGACGCTCTGGTGCATGCTTGGCCACCCGGTCTCCTCTATGCCTGTCCTCCTCTTCCAATGATGATACAACTCTTACAGAAAGCCTCGCGGTTGGGGAGCAAGATGATTCTCATTGTCCCATTCTGGCCTCGACAAATTTGGTTCCCTTACCTGTGGTCTCACCTTGTGAATCACCCTTGGATTCTAGATCCCATTCCGGATCTCATCTCCCATCCATTGGACTTGCCAACTCCAAACCTGGACAATCTGAAACCGACAGCTTGGTTGCTCCAGTTCCACTCCTAGTTAGGACTCCCGGTATCTCTTCACCAGTCAAAGCCATCCTCGTGGCAGCACATAAGCCCTCCACCAGGAAGGTATATCACAGCAAATGGAAACGTTTTTCCATCTGGGCGGAGCACCGCGATCTAGATCCCTTTATGGCTCCTCTTCCGTCCATTTTAGACTTCCTAACTGAACTCTTTCAAGAAGGCGCTAGTTGTTCAACTGTCAAAGTGCAATTGGCAGCCATCTCTCATTATCATGTGGGACATGATACAGGACCCTTGATGTCAGCCAAATTGTGTAAAACCTTTCTCAAGGGTACCTTTTACTTAGACCTCCTGTAAAGAAGCCGTACCCCATGGGATCTTACTTTAGTTCTTCAAGCCTTGACTGCTCCACCCTTTGAACCCGCTGCTTCAGTGGATCTCAAATTCTTGTCATGGAAAACAGCATTCCTTGTAGCCATTACTTCAGCAAAGAGTGTCAGAACTTCAGGCTCTTTCTGTAAAGCCTCCATACCTGATTTTTCACCCTGATAGAGTGTACCTCAGGATCAATCCCTCCTTTCTTCCCAAGATAGCATCAGAAACCAATATAAACCAATCCATAAATTTACCGGTTTTCTTCCCTAAATATCAAAATAAGGATGAATACAAGCTGCACTCATTGGATGTTCATAGGCAGCTGTTTTATACCCATAGGATGGCTGGCCATAGACAATCCGACCAGCTGTTCGTTTCCTTTGCCAAATTTAACTTGGGGAAAGCTATCTCTAAAGTATCTTTTATCTCGCTGGATTTCCCAATGTATCCTGCTAGCTTATCAAGCCTCGGGTAGACCCGCACCAGAAGAAGTTCGTGCTCATTCCACTCGCTCCATTTCTACTTCTGCGGCTTTCAAGTCTAGAGTTCCTTTGGATGATATTTGTTCTGCAGCCACTTGGACTTCATCTCATACCTTTATCAACCACTACAAGCTAGACCTGCTTTCTAGAGGGAGAGCATCCTTTGGCTCTGCGGTGCTTCGTAATATCCTTCCATGATGGCCACCCAGGGTGCAGGTAGCTGGGGACTCTGTCCCACAGGTTGCTGACAAATGAACATTCCTACTTCAGATTTAGAAGTTATGTACTCACCATAACGTTCCATCTGAGTAGGTAGTTCATTTGTCTGCAACCATCCCCCCCTCCTTCCCCCTGACCTTCTTGGAACTATTAGTTTTTAGATATCCTTTTTTTTTTGGATATATATGGAGAGGCAAACTCTATCTGAGGTCATGGAGGGTTAGCAGGGGATTGTGGGTGAAGGGAGGGGCTAGGAGCTCGGATCCATTAGCTTGAAACAAGTTGCCGGCTCGGATCCGATATCGGATCCGTAACCCACAGGTTGCAGACAAATGAACTACCTACTCAGATGGAACGTTATGGTGAGTACATAACTTCTAATTATACTTGGCAAGTTCAGAAAAAAGCCTTTGATTAGTGTAGAATGTTTTATTTAAAGAATATGTTGTTGGCCTGTGTGTTTTCACAAGCGGTCACAGGTCCAGTTTTATCAGTTTATTTGGACTTATCAACCTGGTTGAAGTCTCATACTGGTTTATCGTCACCTTTTTATATAGATGGACTCACCACGTGTATTCCTTGCTCCCATTTTGCCTTGCTTTATATGCTGTACCCATGGTGACAAGTTTTAAATAAGATGTCAGTGCGAACATCTTAGATATTCAATAAGTTAAATATGATATGTTGATTTATCCAGCACGTCCTGACTTGAATTTGAGTAGACTGTTACACAACTTGATAGATGCAGTGTTTTGTTCAGGATGTAAAGTAAAGGAGAAAGATGTTTAACTGGGTTATTAATAATCTTCTTTAGTGAAAAGGGAATTCAGTTTTCCAGAATAAGTATTAGGGATTTAGATTAGGGGGTACTGTCCAGGAGTCTGTTAGTAAAGACCAGGGTTCCCAGATTTTTAAATGGCCAAGTAGGGACCAAAAAAAGGTCTCTCACACTAAGTGAAGACCAAAAAAAAAATCAGGCAGTTCTGCATTAAACAGAAGTAGATCGCTTTCCGATTTTTGATTGGCTTGTATGCCGATATACGTGCCAATCAAAAAATCGCACGCTTTGCAGACAGTATGAATAGAATTGGCTCCGCTTTGTGATTTATGATTGGTCTGTATGCCGGTATATGAGCCAGTCAAAAATCACAAAGCGGAGGCTGTTTCGCTGGGATTTTAACCGGCGGTGCAGGACTCTGGATTGGGCTGTTGATCTCGGGCCAGCCCCACTCAAATAGGGACGTCTGGCAACCCCAGTAAAGACATATGCTGGACTGACTAAATTATCAAGAGGTGGCTGTTGGTGATGGAAACTGGATGGCTTCACTGAAACCAAAGGGTAAAAGCACTGCAGTATTTTGTGCTACCTTTACTGTTGTACACTTTTTAGTCATTTCTAATGGATACGCTGTCCAGTTTTTTTAAATGTAGCAAAGTGTATATGTTAGGTCATGTAGGGGACAGCAGTAAGGTATGTGTCTTATGGGATAAGTTAATGTCTAAAGGGGTTGGGAGCTTGAATGTCACAGATTTGTGTTGAATATTGTGAGACAGTGCAGGTTAAGCTGTTATGTTTAATTCAAATGAGAGAATATGATGTTTTCATGAATTTTGTGTTAACAAGGATGATTTTGACAGAATATTGTTTGAGTCAAATTGTTTGGAAAGAAGACAGTCCTCATGTTTTGCGGCAAGCACTAGAGATAAGTGTCCATCTTTTCATCAGTGAAAATTATGCCTTGGGTTAGTTTGCTGTTACTGGTTTGAGACTCTAAGGTTGGCTTGCAGGAGGAAATTGGGTTAAAGTGGTAGAAGGAGAAGAGGCTAAAATGATTTTTGGGAAAATCATACATGGGATTGACTTGAGATACCTGGAAACAGATTGAGAAAAAGCCTAGTCTAAATAATAATTTAAAATTAGAATATGAGAGTGTATTGAGGACAATTACATGTGTGAGTCACACAGTTATTAGCTGATACTCCTCAGACTTTGAATCTGTTGCAATTGGGAGGACATTTGCTACCAGTTAAAGAATTAATCAGTAAAGCAAAGAGTTGAAGGAATTAAAAGGTAATGTAGTAAAAACAAAACAACCGGGGATACAGATGTTCGTTATGTTTCACTGTTGCAGTCATCACATTTGAGTTATCCCTGCCAGGGCAGCCTTCAGCCAGCCCGAATACCAGAGGCTTAGTATTTCTGTGTCGGTTGCTGCCGCTTCAGGACTGACGTCAGGTCATCAGTAGTATAAAGTAAGGCAGTCAACGTCATTACATCAGTCTTTCTTGCCGAGGAGCCTGAAGCAGAAGCAGTTTGCACGAGTGTTAATCGGGCGCTACCTGAGTTAAGTCTTCCGAATTGAAGCTGAAGTCTTCTAAAGTTAAGTACCCCATTGGGGATCCTTTTTTCTTGCTCTAACCTATGTCAGAAAAAGTTAACAACTGTCTCGCCTGTGGAAAGCAAATACCACAGAGAGACTTTCATTCTTACTGCGTCACTTGCTTAGGTCCAGACCACGACGTCCCTCGCTGTTACTTTTGTGCTTTGTTCAGTGCCAGAGCTGTACGTCATTGGGCCCTTATTGTAGCTAGATATTTTCGCTCACAGTCCTGGAATTCCGATATGGCTTCGGTAAGCCATCCGACAGCAGATCTTCCAAAAAAAGTAAGGATAAAGATAGACGGACTGCGCGAGTCCAAACCTACCAACGATGCTTCCGTTAAATTAGTCGTCAGTTCTCCAGTCCTCAGTGAGGCGCTTTCGCAGCCACTGATGCCAGCTTCTGTGGATTCGCAGGCCACTACCGAGACCCTTTTGGTGTCCAGTATGTCGCAAAACTCTTTGACTAAGGATCCTGCAGTTGTCTCTACCTTGGATGGGTCCGGAGCCGCTGAGGAGGCACCGGCTTCTTTGGAAGTGCTTCACACTACCGATTCTCGACACAAACTGACGACTTCTTTTGTGTCTACCATTCTTTCGAAAACTACTGAGTTTCTAAGGCCCGATGTACAAACCACGCCCAAGAAACCGACAACCCAATCTCAAGACACCTGCTTCATTGCCTGAGTCTCAAATGCTTAAAATGGCAGAAGACCTTATAATGCTGATCAGGGGGAAGCCAAGCTACCCCTTCCAAAAGAAAAAGAGATCTGTCCCCACTAGTTTTATTTGAATAGGAGTCTGATGACTCTGATGTATCTGAATATGAAGACATGCAACCCCTCTCTGCTTGGATTCTGATGCAGAGGAATCCATTCCTTCAGCCTCTCCACCTGAGTACTTTTCCGTTGGGGAAACCCTTCATACTTTAAGGGAGCATTTCCAATGGGAATGTCAGGACTACCCTCAGTCTAAAAAGAGACTCAGATAATTCTTAGATCTTCCACAATGCAGACCCCTGGCCATTCCCCCTGTCCTGGATGTTGTGGATAATGTTTTCATGGAATCTAGTTTGACTCTTGACACCCTCCCTCCTGCTCCCAGAAAATCTGACAGGTATTGCAGAGACCCTGACTTACACAAATTTATTTTCAAAAATGCGACTGCTGACCCTGAGGTTATTTCTCAAGGGCATAAAGAAATGAAAGCAACTTTTACCAAGAATCCCACCCCCTCAGATAGGGATTCCCGAGCACTAGACAGTTGGATTAAAAAAGTATACACCTCTGCTACTCTTGCTACCAGAACACTAAATTGTCAGTTCCATATGTTAACATTTCAGCAACATACCGTGGAACTCCTCAAACAAAAAATGTCGTCATTTCCGGCTTGTGCAGAAAATAGAGTTACAAGAGTTAATGCATTCTGCAAGTCAAGTAACTAAGCACACCTTACACTGTTGTGTTGATGCCCTAGAAGCATCTTACAGGGCAGCGGTCACTGGTTCTGTCCTTAGAAGGCATGCTTGGCTAAAGGAACAGCCCATGCCCTAGACCATGTCAAATCTAAATTATTGGATGCACCCTTGCACAAAGACAACTTAGACACCAAGGCAGAGGAGGTCTTAAAAAAGATGGAAGAAAAGGTTAAATCTATGCAGACAGTTAAGGATTTCCTACAGGTCCAGCCACCCAGGTTCAATAGGCATTGCCCCTCCAAGCACTGGTCCTTTCCTGCCCCCTCCAGGTCAGTTCGGCCCAGAGCCCGGGGAAGCAGACCTCCCCAAGACAACAGCCACAGGGAATGCAGAGATCAAAGCAATGGAGTTCCTCTACTTCAAAACCAGGGAGTGCAAAGCCACCCCCTCATGGTAAGAACTCACAATGACTCTCTACTTCCACCCCATCCCTCTGCCCACCTGCATTTGCCCTAGGAGGAAAACTCTCCTTTCACACAAGCACCTGGGCCACCATTACCAACGACCGCTGGGTTCTCAACATAGTGTCCCAGGGATACAAATTTTCTTTCCACACTCTCCCAACCCCAAAAGGGTTCACAGATCTTCCTCCAAACCAGTGGGCAAAGGTGAAAAAGCAAGTCCTTTCCCTGCTCTATATGAGGGCAATAGAGCACGTTCCTGCAGAACAGATAGACCAAGGATGTTCATCGTGTTTCACTGTTGCAGTCATTACAATTGGGTTATCCTGCTGGCAGGCTACCCGCATTCGGCCTGAGTTCCAACGTCTAGATTCGGCTTCGGTTGCTGTCGTCTCCTCCCTGACGTCCGTGCGCCAGGGGTATAAAGGATGTAGCCAACACCATTTTCTTCAGTCTTTTTACAGCGCGGTGCCTGAATCAAAAGCAGTTCACAAGTGCCGGTCGGCCGACTCCTGAGATTTTCAGATTCGAATTTCAGATCCAAAGTCTTCTTTAAAGCTAAGTACACCATTGGGGAAACTTTTTTCTTGCTCCAGACCAGAGCAAATACCTCATAAGGATTTTCATTCTTACTGTATTCCTTCCCTAGGCCCTGACCACGATGTTGCTAGTTGACGGTTTTGTGCTAGATTTGACCAACGCACTATTAAACGTCGGTACGATTTTGCATTTCATTATTTTGGCAGAAGATTTAACTATATAATGCCGTCGGAGAAACCAAGTACCGGAGTTTATAAAATGCGCAAAGAAAAGGACACGCACCCGAGGTCCAAAACCGACGAGGCTTCCGCCAGGCCTGTCGCCGGTTCTCAGTGAGGCACTTTCGCAGCCCCTGACGCCCGCAACCTCAGAGCTACAGGCCATTTCCGACTCCCACATGGAGCCGACTAGGTTGCTGGAAACTCAAGGTATTGGACACACGGAAACTATTCCCTCAGATGGGTCCGGAGCCGCTGTGCAGGCATCGGCTTCTGAGGGTGTTTTCAGGCCTACACAGTTATATGTAAAACCAACTTCAGTTTCAAAGACAAAGACTAAAGCAGCCCTAAAGACAAAGAAACAAGTACAGCATTCTCCTGGACAGGCCTCCATGCCTAAAAAACAGATGCTTAAAATGGCCGAAGACCTAATTACTTTGATCGGGGTTCCCATCCCCCTCCTGATAAGAGGCCTAGGCAAGAGATAGAATATGCATCAGGGAGGAAGAGAATATTCCTGATGCTGAATAATCTATTCCTTCAGCCTCTCCTCCTGAGGATTATTCTTTTGGGGAAACCCTGCATACTATGAGGGAGCATTTCCACTGGGAGAGCCAAGATTACTCAGAATCCAAGAAAAGGCTCAGAGACTTCCTTTTATTACCTCAGCACAGGCCCCTTGCTATTCCTCCTGTTTTAGACATTGTAGATGATGTATTTTCAGAACCTGGACTGTCTCCTGGCTGTTTGCCGCCAGCTCCTTTTAAAACCAGACAGATACTACAGGGTTCCTGATTCACATAAATTTCTTTATAAAAACCCTGCTGCTGACCCTGAAACTATTTCTCAGGGTCCCAAAGGGGTCAAGGCTTCCACTGCAAAATACCCTATACCCTCTGATAGGGATTCAAGGGCCCTGGACAGATGGGGGAAAAAGATTTATACTTCTGCTACCTTGGCTGTAAGAGCTTTAAATTGTCAATTTCATATGCTTAAATATCAGCAATATCTAATGTCACTGCTTAAACAGAAAATGTTGACAAATTCAGAATGTGCAGAAAACAAGGAAATGCAGGATTTATTGCATGCAGCTGAACAAGTAGGAAAGCATACTTTGCAATGTGGTTTTGATGCTCTAGAAGCCTCTTGCAGGGCCGCTGTTACAGGTTCTGTCATTAGGAGACATGCTTGGTTAAAAGAACAGAATATGCGTGATCATGTTAAAGCAAAATTATTAGATACTCCATTACAACATGATACCTTGTTTAGTGTTAAAGCAGAAGAGGTGTTGCAGAAAATGGAGGACAAAGCTAAATCTATGCAAACAGTCAAGGATTTCTTACAGATACAGCCTCCCAGATTTAGCAGGAACTGGCCTACAAAGAATTGGTCCTTTCCAGTGTCAAGACAGGTCACAAAGAGGCAGATACAGACGCCCCAGAGGCAGATCACAGCCCCAAGGCTCATACAGGCCTAAACAATGGTGCTTCTACCTCCAAAAGCGGAGAAGAAAATAACAGCCATACAGAAAACAGTCTCAATGACTTCCCCTGCCAGCACTAAGCACTTATCTTCTGGCAGCCCCTTTGGGGGGAAAACTAGCACTTTTTGCACAAAATTGGCACATGATCACCCAGGACAAATGGGTCTTAAATATCGTATCCCAGGGCTACAGGTTCCATTTTCACACCCTACCAAGGCCAAATGGTATGCCAGACTTGCCACGCAATCAATGGGCAGAGGCACAAAGACAAGTTTCCTCCCTCATGGACATGAGTGCCATGCAGCAAGTACCACAGCAAGAGCAGGGACTAGGATTTTACTCAAGGCTATTCTTGGTGCCCAGGAAGGACAAAACCTGGAGACCAATACTGGACCTGTCTATCCTGAACACATTCCTGGAAATTCCAAAATTCTAAATGTTAACTCTGCAGCAACTTCTGCCCATGCTGGGCAAGAAGGCTTGGTTTGTGACTTTAGACCTAAAAGAGGCATACCTGCTTGTCCCAATCAGACAATCATGCAGAATATACCTCATATTTATAGCTGGTTCAATGCATTACCAAGTCTCTGCACTGCCCTTTGGCTCATCTACTACGCCCTGGGTCTTCACAAAATGCCTGGTACCAGTAATTGCTTTTTGCAGACAAAGAGGAATTCAAATATATCCTTACTTGGACGACTGCCTTATTCAAGCAGAGAACAAGGACACTCTACTACAGCATCTGGCGTTTGTAAAAACATTACTAACAAGCCTAGGGTACACAGTAAACGAAAAGAAATCAAAACTTGTACTCTTTTAAGAGATAGTATTCCTGGGTGCAAGCTTAAATACAACTGCCCAGATGGCTTATCTCACACCAGACCAACACAGACAACTGACTACTTATTTCAACATGTTGGCAACAAAGACCTAGTTATCTGCAAGAAAAATTCTGCAGGCTTTGGGCTTCATGGCATCCTGCATTCTGCTAATTCCATATGCAAAACTGCATATGAGAAAACTTCAATGGTATCTAAAAAGTGTTTGGACTCAACATTGCCACAGCCTGGAAACAATAATTACCCTCATTCCCTGCCTACAACAGGAGTTTCGATGGTGGGCAAAAGCCTGTCACCACAACACTGGACAGCCATTCACCTTACCCGCAGCCAGGCAGACATTGACAACAGACGCATCAGATTATACCTGGGGGGCCCATATGGCAGGAAGATGTATTTAGGGCACATGGTCCGCAAGTCAAATGCATCTACACATCAATCAAAAAGGGATGTTAGCAGTTCAAAATGCCCTGACAGCCTTCAAGGATCTACTTCATCCAGGACAACTACTGATATAGACGGACATTACCACAGTCATGTGGTACATAAACAAGCAAGGGGGCACACATGCCTACCCCCTCTGCAGACTAACCATGAGCTTGTGGGACACAGCATTGACTAACCAAGTACATCTGCAAGCACAATTCCTGCCAGGAAGGATAAATACTCTGGCAGATGAACTAAGAAACCTAATGGATCCCCACGAGTGGAAATTGGATCCACAAGTCTTCAGCATGATAACAGGGAACTGGGGATGCTCGGACATAGACCTGTTTGCCTCCCCTCACAATTGCCAACTACAAAGATTCTGCACAAGGGCTTATCACAAGCAAGCATGGAAAGTGGATGCTCTATCTTTCAGGTGGAAAAACCTAACAGTATATGCCTTTCCTCCTGTGCCACTCCTCCCCAAGGTACTCCTCAAGGCCAGACAAGAGAAGCCAAAAATGATTCCGTTTGCCCCAGACTGGCCCCGCCAGCACTGGTACCCAATCCTAAAGAACTTGCCTCAATGCCCACCTTGGACATTACCTCAAATTCCACACTTATTGACCCAACAAGACATTCAGATACTGCACAACCAACTCAGGACCTTAAACCTGGCAGCATGACGAATAATGTGGCCATTCAAGGCACGCCTCTTTCTAAAGCAGTCATGGATATTATTTTGGAGGCCAGGAGGCCTAGCACCAGAAAATCTTATGCAGAAAAATGGAAAAGATTATGTGCTTAAAACCAGGCATAAGGTATTGACATGATTGTTCCAAATATTCCTCAGATTTTGCAATACTTAACTGAGATGCTGGATAAAGGCCTTTCCTTTTCATCAATTAAAATTCACGCCTCTGCCATTTCAGCTCATTACAATACAGAACCACCTATTTTTTCTCATCCATTGCTAAGGCAGTACCTCAGAGGGGTCAAAAACATAAGACCCCCAAGGAGTCCACCAATACCTGCATGGGACCTCAACTATGTCTTGGAAAAACTTACACTGCCTCTGTTTGAACCAGCCTCTGCAGCTGATATAAAATTCTTATCCTGGAAAACAGCTCTGCTCCGCTAGACGAGTCTCAGAGTTACAGGCAGTCATGGCTGTGAAACCTTTATCATTTTCCATCCTGACAGGGTTTCTCTGAGGACAAACCCTACCTTTATGCCTAAGGTAGTGACCAGTGTGGCCCTTAACCAAACAATTCATTTGCCTACCTTTTACCCAAACCCACAGAATAAGGGTGAGAGACTTCTGCATTCTTTGGACATTCACAGACAGCTACACTTCTACTTGGACAGAACCAAAGCTTTCAGAAAGACTGAACAACAACTAGTAGCATATACTGCAAGATCACAAGGAAAGCCTATCTCAAAGCAGACTATTTCAAAGTAGATAGGACACTGCATTAGTTTCTGCTATTCACAGCATGGCAAATCAGTGCCTAAGGGCATTAGGCCACATTCAACTAGAGCAGCAGCCACTTCAGCAGCCTTCCTCAGAGGAGTACCAACCAAAGACATCTTAGAGACTGCAACTTGGAGTTCTGTGCATACTTTTAAAAAGCACTATCACTTACCTCTCTTCTCTAAATCTAGGGCAGGCTTTGCCACTGCAGTTCTGCAGGGCGTGATAGCCTCTCCTAATCCTATTTAGCTCCAGCCTCCCAACCATAGCTTTGGGATTCAACCCAACTGTAATGACTGCAACAGTGAAACACGAACATAGTACAGTTGTGTACCTACCATAAATGTAGATGTTCGAGTGTATTCACTATTGCAGTCCAGGTTACCCTCCCACCATCCTCCTTTTCCTTACTGGGACTTATCTGTACTTCTGTATTCTATACAACCTATGTGGTGTATTTGCTTGTAGATGAAGGAAAAGTTGCTTTTTGGTTATGCATGCTTATTGGCATTAGTGAGCCTACAATTTTAGGGGCACCTGACATCTGGGGCAAAAAAAACTGAAGAAAATGGCGCCGGCTGTATCTTTTATACCCCTGGCGCAGTGACGTCAGGGAGGAGGTGACGGCAACCGACGCTGGACCTAGACTTTGGAACTCAGGCCGACTGCGGGTAGCCTGCCAGCAGGATAACCCAATTGTAATGACTGCAACAGTGAGTACACTCTAACATCTACATTTATGGTAGGTACACAACTGCACTTTTCTACACCAGACTTTTCTTAGTACCCAGAAAAGAGGGCACCTGGAGCCCCATCCTCTATCTATCCATTCTAAACACCTTCCTGGTGATAAAATTCAAAATGCTCACCCTCCAGCCACTACTACCTATGCTGTCCAAGAATGCTTAGCTAGCCATCTTAGACCTAAAAGAGGCCTACCTCCACATCCCAATCAGGGAATCATACAGGAAATACATACATTTCAGGGCAGGATCTCCACACTTTCAGTTCTCTGCGCTTCCCTTTGGCTTATCTACTGCTCCCAGAGTTTTCGCAAAATGTCTGGCTTCCGCCATTGCTTTGTGCAGACAAAGAAATATACAAATATACCCATACTTAGACGACTGCCTAATTCAGTCAGACAGTCAGGAAAAGTTGCTCAAGCACCTGGCCTTTGTGAAGTCCCTACTGACCTCCCTAGGGTACACTATCAACTAAAAATAATCCAAACTAGTACCCACCCAAAGGATTATATTCCTGGGAGCAAGCCTGGACACAGCATCCTAGATGGCATTCCTTACACCAGAAAAGAAAACTTACCTGACAGCCTACATGTTCATCGTGTTTCACTGTTGCAGTCATTACAATTGGGGTTATCATGCTGGCAGGCTACCCGCAGTCGGCCTGAATTCCAAAGTCTAGGTCCGGCGTCGGTTGCTGTCGCCTCCTCCCTGACGTCAGTGTGCCAGGGGTATAAAAGATGCAGCCGACGCCATTTTCTTCAGTCTTTCTTGCCGCACGGTGCCTGAAGCAAAAGCAGTTCGCAAGTGCAGGTTGGCCGACTCCTGAGATTTTAAAGTTCGAATTTCTAATCCGAAGTCTTCATTAAAAGCTAAGTACCCCATTGGGGTAACTTTTTTCTTGCTCCAGACCGTTGTCAGAAAAAGTTAATAATTGTATTTCTTGTGGGAAGCAAATACCTCGTAAGGATTTTCATTCTTACTGCATTCCTTGCCTAGGCCCTGACCACGACGTTGCTAGTTGTCAGTTTTGTGCTAGATTTAACCAACGCACTATTAAGCATCGGTACGATTTTGCATTTCATTACTTTGGCAGAAGATTTAATTAGATAATATTGTCGGAACAACCGACTACCGGAGTTTACAAAAAACGCAAAGAAAAAGAAAAGGACAGGCATCCGAGGTCCAAAACCGATGACGAGGTCTCTTCTAGGCCAGTCGCCGGTTCACCGGTTCTCAGTGAGGCGCTTTCGCAGCCCCTGACGACCGCTACTTTAGAGCTGCAGGCCGATACCGACTCCCACGTGGAGTCAACCAGGCCTACAGAAACTCAAGGTATTGGACCTTCGGAAACCATTCCCTCAGATGGGTTCGCAGCTGCTGAGCAGGCATCGGCTTCTGAGGGCGTTTTCAGGCCTACACAATTATATGTTAAAACGACTTCAGCTTCAAAGGCAAAGACTAAAGTAGCTTTAAAGACAAAGAAACAAGTGCAACAGCCCCATGGACAGGCCTCCATGCCTAAAAAAACAGATGCTCAAAATGGCCGAAGACCTGATTACTTTGATCAGGGGTTCTCATCCCCCTCCTGACAAGAGGCCTAGGCAAGAGATAGAATATGAATCTTCAGATCAGGTTTCCATTTCTTCTGATTCCTCTTCTGATCAGGAATACTCTCTTCCTCCTTATGAGAATTTTAATGCTGAAGAATCTATCCCCTCAGCTTCTCCTGCTGAGGATTATTCTTTTGGGGAAACACTGCATACCATGAGGGAGCATTTCCACTGGGAGAGCCAAGATTATTCAGAATCTAAGAAAAAGCTCAGAGGCTTTCTTTTACTGCCTCAGCACAGGCCCCTTGCTATTCCACCTGTGCTAGACATTGTAGATGGTGTATTTTCAGAGTCCAGTCTGACTCCTGACTCCTTACCTCCAGCTCCTGTTAAGCCAGACAGATACTACAGGGTTCCAGACTCCCATAAATGTATTTTTAAAAACCCTACTGCTGACCCAGAAACTATCTCTCAGGGTCCCAAGGGGGTCAAGGCTTCCACTGCAAAAAACCCTACCCCCTCTGACAGAGATCCCAGGGCACTGGACAGATGGGGAAAAAGATTTACACTTCTGCTACCTTGGCTATAATGGCTTTAAATTGTCAGTTTCATATGCTTAAATATCAGCAATACATTATGTCACTGCTTAAACAGAAAATGTTGACAAATTCTGAATGTGCAGAAAATAAAGAAATGCAGGATTTATTGCATGCAGCTGAACAAGTTGGAAAGCATACTTTACAATGTGGTTTTGATTCTTTGGAGGCCTCCTGCAGAGCCGCTGTTGCGGGTTCTGTGATTAGGAGGCATGCTTGGTTAAAGGAAAAGAATCTGCCTGATCATGTTAAAGCAAAATTATTAGATGCTCCATTACAGCATGATACCTTGTTTGGTGTTAAAGCAGAAGAGGTGTTGAAGTAAATGGAGAACAAAGCGAAATCTATGCAAACAGTCAAGGATTTCTTACAGGTACAGCCTCCAAGATTTAGCAGACACTGGCCTACAAAGAATTGGTCCTTTCCAATGTCGGACAGACCACAAAGAGACAGATACAGACGCCCTAGAGGCAGATCCCAGCCCCAAGGCTCATACAGGTCTAAACAATGTGGTGCTTCTACCTCCAAAAGTGGAAAAGACAAGTCACAGCCATACAGAAAGCAGTCCCAATGACTTCCCCTGCCAGCGCCAAGCACATATCTTCTGGCAGCTCCTTTAGGGGGAAAACTAGCACTTTTTTCTCAAAACTGGCACCTAATCACCCAGGACAAATGGATCTTGAACATAGTGTCACAAGGTTACAGGTTCCACTTTCACACCCTGCCAAGGGCAAATGGTATGCCAGACCTGCCAAAGAATCAATGGGCAGAGGCACAAAAGCAAGTTTCATCCCTCATGGACATGAGGGCCATTCAGCAAGTACCACAGCAAGAGCAGGGACAGGGATTTTACTCAAGACTTTTCTTGGTGCCCAGAAAGGACAAAGCCTGGAGGCCAATACTGGACCGATCTATTCTAATCACATACCTGGATATTCCAAAATTCAAAATGTTGACTCTGCAGCAGCTTCTGCCCATGCTGGGCAAGAAGGCTTGGCTTGTAACATTAGACCTAAAAGAGGCATACCTGCATGTCCCAATCAATCATGCAGAAGATACCTCAGATTCATAGCTGGCTCAATGCACTACCAATTCTCTGCACTGCCCTTTGGCTTATCTACTGCGCCCAGGGTCTTCACAAAATGCCTGGCACCAGTAATTGCATTTTGCAGACAAAGAGGAATACAAATATATCCTTACTTGGACAACTGCCTTATTCAAGCAGAGAACAAAGACATACTACTACAGCATCTGGCGTTTGTGAAAAGATTGTTAACATGCCTAGGGTACACAGTAAACGAAAAGAAATAAAACTTGTACCCTCTCAAGAGATAATATTCCTGGGTGCAAGCTTAAATACAACTGCCCAGATGGCTTATCTCACTCCAGACAAACAAAGGCAACTGACTACTTATTTCAAAATGTTGGCAACAAACACCCAGTTAACTGCAAGAAAAATTCTGCAGGCTTTGGGCTTCATGGTATCCTGCATTCTGCTAATTCCATATGCAAGACTGCATATGAGGAAACTACAGTGGTATCTAAAAAGTGTTTCGACTCAACATTGCCACAGTCTGGAAACAATAATTACACTCATTCCCTGCCTGCAACAGGAGTTTCGATGGTGGGCAAAGGCCTGTCACCACAACAAGGGGCAGCCATTCACCATACCCACAGCCAGGCAGACATTGACAACAGATGCTTCAGATTATGCCTGGGGGCCCACATGGCAGGAAGATGTATTCAGGGCTCATGGTCCGCAATCCAAATACATCTACATATCAATCAAAAGGAGATGCTAGCTGTTCAAAATGCCCTGACAGCCTTCAGGGATCTACTTCATTCAGGACAACTACTGATAAAGACGGACAATACTACAGTCATGTGGTACATAAACAAGCAGGGAGGCACACATTCCTATCCCCTTTGCAGACCAGCCATGACCTTGTGGGACACAGCATTGACTTACCAAGTACATCTGCAAGCACAGTTCCTGCCAGGAAAGATAAATACTCTGGCAGACGAACTAAGCAAAAACCTCATGTATCCCCACAAGTGGAAATTGGATCCACAAGTCTTCAACATGATAACAAGGAATTGGGGATGCCCGGACATAGATCTATTTGCCTCCCCTTACAACTGCCAACTACAGAGATTTTGCACAAGGACGTATCACAAGCAAGCACGGAAAGTGGACGCTCTGTCTTTAAGCTGGAAAAACTAACAGTATATGCCTTTCCCCCACTGTCTCTCCTCCCTAAGGTACTCCTAACGGTCAGACAAGAGAAGCCAAAAATGATACTGATTGCCCCAGACTGGCCCCGCCAGCACTGGTACCCAATCCTAAGGAACTTGACTCAATGCCCATCATGGACATTACCTCAGATTCCTCACTTACTGACCCAACAAAACAGTCAGATCCTACACAGCCAACTCAGGACCTTAAATCTGGCAGCATGGCGGATAATGTAGCTTTTCAGAACACACCTCTCTCTAAAGCAGTGATGGATCTTTTGGAGGCCAGGAGGCCCAGTACCAGAAAATCTTATGCAGAAAAAGGGAAGAGATTCTGTGCTTGGAACCAGGCACAAGGAATTGACATGATTGTTCCAAATATCCCTCAGATTTTGCAATACTTAACTGAGATGCTGGACAAAGGCCTATCCTTTTCATCAGTTAAGATTCATGCCTCTGCCATTTCAGCTCATTACAATACAGAGCCACCTATTTTTTCTCATCCTTTATTAAGGCAGTACCTCAGAGGAGCCAAAAACTTACGGCCTCCAAGACATCACCAATACTTGCATGGGACCTCAATTATGTCTTGGAAAAACTCACTCTGCCTCCTTTTGAGCCAGCCGCTACAGTTGATATAAAATTTTTATCATGGAAAACAGCTCTGCTCCTAGCAATAACCTCTGCAAGACGAGTCTCAGAGCTACAGGCACTCATGGCTGTGGAACCTTTTATCATTTTCCATCCAGATAGGGTTTCTCTAAGGACAAACCCCACATTTATGCCTAAGGTAGTGTCCAGTGTGGCCCTCAACCAAACTATTAATTTGTCTACCTTTTATCCAAACCCACAGAATAAGGGTGAGAAACTTCTGCATTCTTTGGACATACACAGACAGCTGCGCTTCTACTTGGACAGAACCAAAGCTTTCAGAAAGACTGAGCAATTACTGGTAGCATATGCTGTAGGATCACAAGGAAATGCTATCTCAAAGCAGACTATTTCAAAGTGGATAGGTCACTGCATTCGTTTATGCTATTCACAACATGGCAAATCAGTGCCTAAGGGCATTAGGCCACATTCAACCAGAGCAGCAGCCTTCCTCAGAGGAGTGCCAACCAAAGACATTTTAGAGGCTGCAACCTGGAGTTCATTGCACACTTTTACAAAGCACTACCACTTACCACTCTACTCCAAATCCAGGGCAGGCTTTGCCACTGCAGTTCTGCATGGCCTCATAGCCGCTCCTAATTCTATTTAGTTCCAGCCTCCCAACCTTAGCTTTGGGATTCAACCCAATTGTAATGACTGCAACAGTGAAACACAATGAACATAGTACAGTTGTGTACCTACCATAAATGTAGATGTTCGAGTGTCTTCACTGTTGCAGTCCAGGTTACCTACCCACCATCCCCCTTATCTTTGCTGGACCTTATCTGTACTTCTCTATTCTATACAACCTATGTGGTGTATTTGCTTGTAGATGATGGAAAATCGTTACTTGGTGCATGCATGCTTTATTGACCTATTTTAGCCTACCCTTTTGGGGGCACCTGACATCTGGGTCAAGAAAAACTGAAGAAAATGGCGTCGGCTGCATCTTTTATACCCCTGACGTCAGGGAGGAGGTGACAGCAACCGACGCCGGACCTAGACTTTGGAATTCAGGCCGACTGTGGGTAGCCTGCCAGCAGGATAACCCAATTGTAATGACTGCAAGAGTGAATACACTCAAACATCTACATTTATGGTAGGTACACAACTGTATTTTCTCTCAACTAGCCACCCAGACCCCAGTTATCCGCAAGAAAAATTCTGCAAGCTCTGAGGTTCATGGCATCTTGCATTCTACTCATTTCGTATGCTAGACTGCATATGAGGAAACTTCAGTGGTACCTAAAAAGCCTTTGGTGTCAACACTCTCAAGACCTGGAAACTCTTATGCCAGTGATACCTTGCCTAAGGAAAATTTTCTTTGGTGGACAGCAGCATGCTCCCACAACAAGCGACTAATTTTCTCACCACCCCCACCGCCCAGACTCTCAACACAGACTCATTAGACTATGCCTGGGGTGCACACCCAGACGGCAGGTTCATACAGGGCCAATGGAGCCCACAACAATACATCTGCACATCAACCAAAAAGAGATGATAGCTGTCCAGCACGCATTGACATCTTTCAGGTCCCTTCTCTCCCCAGGGCTCTCCTGATCAAAACAGACAAACACCACTGTGATGTGGTATGTCAACAAGCAGAGAGGGACTCACTCCTACCCCTCTATGCAGGCTCATCATGACCCTTTGGCACACAGCCTCAGCCATGCAGCTACACCTGTTTACACAATTCCTGCCAGGCTCTCTAAACTCTCTGGCAGGCAACTTAAGCAGAAACCTTCTGGGCCCACACTAGTGGCCGCTAGACCAAAGAATCTTTACCCTAATAACACCGAAATGGGGCACGCCGAAGGTCAACCTCTTTGCTTCCCACTCCAGCCATCAGCTCAGCAAGTTCTGCTCCAGGGAGCCTCACTGCAGGCCCTGGAAAGTGGATGCCCTATCCTTACCCTGGGTCATCCTCTCGGTCTGTGCATTTCCCCCACTACCTCTCATTACCAGGGTACTGCTCAAAATAAGGGAAGAAAAACCAAAGACAATTCTTATTGTTCCAGACTAGCCAGCACTGGTGCCCACTGCTGCGCAGCCTGTCCCCACTGCCACCATGACATCTCCCTCAGACCCAACCCACCTGACCCAAAGGGAAGGAGAATTCATGCATCCCCAATTGCAGACCCTCAGTTTGGCAGCCTGGCCTATTCCCTGACCACTGATCAAGCTGCCAATCTCAGTAAACAGGTTCTAGATGTTGTACATGAGGCTAGACGCCCTAGCACTAGAAAGTCTTATGCTGACAAATGGAAAAGGTTCTGCACCTGGATTCAGGCTAAGGGAGCCAATATGGCACAGCCCCTCCCTACCTGTTATCCTGGATTTACCTAGCTGACCTGCTACACAGTGGTCTCTCCTTTTCCTCTATTAAAATTCATGCCTCTGCTATCTCTGCTCATTTCAACACTGAGCACCCACTTTTCTTACACCCTCTCATCAAACAGTTCCTAAGAGGGGCTAGCAACTTGAGGCCACCCAGAAGAGCATCTACCCCAGCTTGGGACATAAACTTTGTTTTGGAAAAGCTCACCCTACCCCCCTTTGAACCAGCGTCTTCAGCAGAGTTAAAGCTTCTCTCCTGGAAAGACAGCTTTGCTTCGGGCCATCACTTCAGCATGAAGAGTATCCGAGCTACAAGCACTCATGGCTGTAGAGCCCTTCATCATCTTCCATGCTGACAGGGTGTCCCTCAGGACTAACACATCCTTCATGCCCAAAGTGGTGTCCAGTGTGGCTCTCAACCAATCCATTCATTTACCCACCGTTTTCCCTAACCCACAAAACAAGGGGGGAAAGATCCTGCACTATCTAGATGTGCACAGACAGCTCAGATGATATCTAGACAGGACTAAGTCATTCAGAAAGACTGATCAATTGCTAATTAGCTTTGCTGCAGGGACAGAGGGCAAAGCCGTATCCAAACAAACCATTTCCAAATGGCTAGCACACTGCATCCATTTCTGTTATAAGCAACATGGGAAACCTCCCCCTAAGGGGGATCAGGACTCACTCTACCAGAACAGCCTCCACCTATGCAGGTTTCCTCAGTGGAATCCCCACCAGGGACATCCTGGAGGCTGCCACGTGGACATCTGTTTACACCCTCGCCAAGTATTACCACCTGCCTATTTTCAAATCCAGGGCAGGCTTTGCCACTACAGTCTTGCAGGGCATGCTAGCCAGTCCCTAGTCTTCTTGACTGCCTCCACCCTTTTCCTCAGCTTTGGGAATCAACCCAAATGTGATGACTGCAACAGTGAAACACGAAGAACATAGTACAGTTGTGCACACTTACCATAAATGTAGATGTTCGAGTGTATTCACTGTTGCAGTCCTGGTTTCCCTCCCTCCATCCCCCTTTTTTCTCTCTCTCCTTACAAGGAACTTTTTGGTGTTTACTTTCTATTAGTGGGGTTCTTGCACTATATCCTGGCTTCCCCTTGGGGTGTCCTGACAGGGCAAGGAAAACTGATGTAATGGTGTCGGCTGACTTACTTTATACTACTGACTACCTAAATTCAGTCCTGAAGTGACAGCAACTGACGCAGAAATACTAAGCCTCTGGTATTTGGGCCAGCCGAGGGCTACCCTGGCAGGGATAACCAAATGTGGTGTTTGCAGCAGTGAATATACTCTAACATCTACATTTATGGCAAGTGTACACAACTGTACTTTACTAGTAGAAGAGTTAGATGATAGCAGTTAGATGTTGATTTGTTGGCCGTCAAGGTTTGCCACCAAATCTAAAAGAAGGTTTCAGATATTTACCTGGAAGTATATGCATGAATATTTTATACACAATGTAGATTTAAAGCAGTGCATCTACGGGCAGGTTCAGCTTAATGGGGATGTGTTTTTTGATTATGTAGGACTATATTTTTGGTCATGTGCTACCTTGAGTGGCTTTAAGGCTATATTAAAACGTATGATGCAAGAAATGTCTGGTAAGCTGCTGTTGGCTAGAAAGGTGCTTTTTCTCTTCCTTTGTAAAAAAAACATTAGGTTTTACAGTGAACTGGAGAGAATTTTGCAACATATTTATGAGTTAGCAAAAAAGTAGTAGTTAGGAAATATGAATCTGAGATTACTACCACAGTAGAGAATGAGAGTGATTGAAATTATGGATGGAGTCCAGAGTGAAGACAGGACATTGCAGTTTCTACCTCGGTATATGTATTAAGATGCAAGAAGGTATAGCTGTGTATTTTATTAAAGATAATCTCTCCCTCTGTCATATTTTTAGTATTCTAAATTTTATTTTGAGGTATGGGTTGCTGGTTGGGAACAGTGAAATCATAGGTGATTTTTTTTTTAAGTTGAATTGTAAATTTATATTTTACCTTTTGATATTTTCTGAATATAGGAAAATCTTTAGAAGTCTGTTATTGATTTATCTCCAAGATGTTTGTCTGTTGAGTTACAGCTCATCTTGAAAAGTGTATATTTATAGTTCTAGCTCAGTTTGGTGTCTTTTTTTCGTAGTAATGGATAGAAATGTCAATTATAGGACCAATCTATTTTCCTGAACATCTAGGACTTGAGACTGGTAGGACTCTTTGACAGCTTGAGACCTAATTGCCTCCCTGTTGTTCACAGTTCTGTATGCAAAAGAACACCCCCCCCCCCAAAAAAAAAAACTCCTGCCTTACATAGTTGTAGTCAGATCCGACTGCCTTTCCATGCTACATTTTACTTTTTTTAATGGTCATTTTGCAAGTGTATTGCTGGAGTTCAGTATTTTTGCAGCATCGTTTTTCCTCTGGTCACTTCTGGCCTCGTTACCCTTGATGTTTAAGGTTAGTAATTCTGTGGTTTGTTACTTGGCTTTTACCTTCCACCATTGTCTTCCTTTTAGACCTTTCTATGTTTTAGGAATACAATTAAGAAATTGTTTCTATCAAGTTTAAGATTATTCATAGGCATTATTGTCATATTTTGAATTAGCTCTGAATTTTGTAGGTGTTTTACCAGATGTTTGCAAGTGTCTGAATGGCCATTTTGATCAGAAATACATTTTTCAGTCCTTGGGAATTGCATTGTGTATTAGTTTTAGTGTTAATTACCTAAACTCCTGAAAGCCCTTCTGGTTTCCAGTAGCAGTCATAGCTGTGTTTGTCTGGTTCATAGATTATATTGTGTGCGTGTGTGCGTGTGTGTGTGTGTGTGTGTGTGTGTGTGTGTGTGTGTGTGTGTGTGTGTGTGTGTGTGTATATATATATATATATATATATATATATATATAGATTCTCTATCATATGCTAGAAACCTCATTTGACTGAAACCATAAGACTGAAATTTCAAAAGACTGAAAAATCACTTGACTGAAACCCACAATACTGAATTTCAGCATACTAAATTGTAAACTGGACTATATAAAACCAGAGTAGGTGAGGGGCTGTGCCCCCACCCCCTAACTATATATACTAACTCCAGGATTGCACTACAGTGGGGAAAAGGGCATATACCTTTCACGTACCTTACAGTAGTCTACGTGCTGTGCCACTACTATGCCCTTTTCCCCACTATAGTGCAATCCTGGAGTTAGTATATATAATTAGGGGGTGTAGCCCCCCCCCCCCCTTCCTAGTCTGGTTTTATATGATCCAGTTTAAAATTTAGTATGTTGAAATTGAGTATTATCGGTTTCAGTCAAATGACGTTTTCAGTCTTTTGAAATCTTTGTCTTATGGTCTCAGTCCAATGAGGTTTCTGTCATATGATAGGGATCCATATATATATATATATATATATATATATATATATATATAGATATATATATATATATATATATATATATATATATATATATATATAGATATATACATGGGTCTACTACGTAAACACGGATCGCAGTAACACCGACGTTCAAAATAATGAGATTGAAACTGTAAATAACCGAAAGTGCACATCACTGATACCCAAAATCCCAGCGAACACAATACCGACATCCATAATCTCGTAATTAAATTCACCGACATCCACCAAATTGTACTAACACACAGCAGACAGAAATCATAAACTCCAACGAAAATTCCAAATATAAATCATGTCCTCCAATGGCCGCAGTAATGAAGGCTTGCAAGTAGTACGTGAAATACAGTGTAAATAGTAAAGTAGTGTGCCATGAAGTACTCCACCATGTAGATATTTGTAGTATTAAGTATTCACAATGAGATACAATATTTAAAATGAGCCCAATGCGTTGCAAAATAACTTCTCCGCCAAGCTGATTGCATAAAGGTAGTAAAACCAAAGGAATTTGAGTCGTAGAGTCACAACCAAACATAGTGGACTTCCATATTACGTAAATAACAACTCCTACCTTTGCAAGACAATGTCTTACACAATGGTATGGCAGTACATGTAAAATAAACACATTACATGATTTTTGTTGCTGCATCACAATAGTATTTCAACAATATCTATACATAGTATTCTTGTTAAGTAATGCAAGCAGCAGCGAAATATCAAACAAAATAATGTATAAGCGCCCGAACATTAGTTATGCAAAGGTGTAGAACAGTATATAACTGGTGTCCCATACTAGGTGCTGCATACGTGTTCTACTGCAGACTTCTTCCACAGTTGTAGTATATTAGTAAGATGTGGAAAATTATACAACGTATGTGCAATGCGTAATACATGAAGGGGAGTACATTCATTCACATTTTCAACAACTTTGCAATCACATTTATAAACTCAATACTGCAGTAGGCTTCTTTGTTAGCAAGTACCTGTTTAAACTTCAAGTGACGGGAAATCAGTTTCTGCTTTTTGGAGATGGTGGACACCCAGTTGCCATTCTAATGCATACTTCATCCACTCTGTTTTGTTCTCTAACTAAGGCACATAATAGAATATTCAGATCTGTCCCTCTGCTACCTAACAGACATTTCAAACGACGATGCCACGTCTCCACATAGTTTTGTGTGTGAGGCAAAAACAAGTAATTAAGGTCAGAGATATTCCAAAAGCTGATCGGGAAAAGTGGAGGAAATCTAATACTTGATGCAGTACGAGTGTTGAACTTGCGCAACTTTCCATAGACATACCAATCAGAAAAATATTTTAACAGTTCCCTACCTTCTGTAGGAAAAGTCTCCCATAGTATTTGATAGATGGAACATACTTCACTTTCATGCAAGAATGCAAGTGCTACCAAACCTTTCACAGCCAACTGGAATTGTTGATTACTATTGTATAAACATGCTAAACCTGACGCCTGACCTTTTCTCCATATATTCTGGCCGAAGTGAAATAGGCTGCCTTTGGATTGAGCACCTGCAACATTCAACCGTACGCTCTTAACTGCAACTACTTCAAAATCACAAAGTACAAACCGTACATGAAGTAAGCAATGCAACAAATTATTATATGCTTTCAAAGATTTTTTTGACATCAATGCATACAATAACGGTACAGCTTTGCTGTGGCTGCCATATTTCACTAGACCATGGATGTTGTAAAGCTGGCGGCAGGTAACACCTTTATTAAAGAAAGTACCATCCATCAACCATATCCCTGCTCTACTAAGATCATATAGGTTATTCTGTGTGCTGAATACTACTACAACATTATCAGTTGTTGGATCAGACATAGTT
The DNA here is from genome assembly GCF_019279795.1 of Protopterus annectens. Classification (NCBI taxonomy): domain Eukaryota; kingdom Metazoa; phylum Chordata; order Ceratodontiformes; family Protopteridae; genus Protopterus; species Protopterus annectens. The sequence goes on from NC_056736.1 coordinate 422,399,525, forward strand.
TTATGTATAAACACACCAGGTTTGAGCAGGTATTTCTCAAAGTCTATTCTGGTCAGCGTTAACGGTTCAAGTGTATCCTGTGCACTTAACATATTCCTAACCCTGCCAGTCTGCTGAAGCAGTGCTTTCTATTTGGCAGACTATGAATTGTGTCCAGAGATGTTGACGCCAGTGCATCCTCCACTAATAAGCAGGGGATGTCTCTACTATATTCTACCCTAAGATGTCCTTCAAGGATGCATCTGCAGTCCTAACAAATGGGTTGTCCTGGCCTCAGGCAGCCCTTCGGTCGGCCGGATTCCAAAGTCTGGTCTGGCCTCGGCTGATGTCGCACTTCACCCGACGTCATAGCTGCAGTCCAGCGGGTATAAAGGCATCAGCCGACGCCATTTTCCTCAGTCTTTCTTGCCACGTGGCGCCCGAAGCAGAAGCTGTTCGCAAGTGCCGGTCGGTCAGAACCAGAGATTACTACTACCGAAGACTTCTAAAAAGCTGAGTACGCGGTGCGGGAGTCTTTCGTGCCTCAGCCCATCTCACAAAAAGTGAATAACTGTTTAACTTGTGGGAAACAAATACCTCATAAAGATTTCCACTCTTACTGCCTACCTTGTTTAGGCCCAGACCACGGCGTAGCAGCTTGTCTAGCCTGTGCTTCCTTCAATCGGCGAACACTTAGGCGTCGGTCGGAGTTTGCAGAGGAGTTTTTCGGCTCGCTTTTGCTTATATCATGCCGTGGAGACTCGACCGCAATTAACTAAAAGCATAAGGAAAAGGACCGACTCGTGGTCCCGGTTTCGAAACCGGTTAAGCCAACGCGAGTGTCTCGGTTTTCTGAAACCGAGTCCGAGGTTCTTCCTTGACGGCATGCCTCCTTCCACCGAGGCCTCTTCCAGCAGGGCTGAATCTGCTACAGAAATTCCACCTGCTCTTACAGTTTCTCAGGACTTATCAGATACTATCCCTTTGATGTATCTACTCCAGCGTGGAGCTGCTAGGCCCCCTGCATCCATGTCAATTAAGGCTTTTGCCAGGGCCAAAGCAGCTAAATCTTCTAAGGCCATGCCTGCTAAAACCACCTCTCACAAGCCTAGCTCTAGTACCCAAATGCTTAGTCTAGCAGAGGATCTCATTTCTTTGATCAGGGGAACCCAGTCTCACCCTGACAGGGCCTCACCCACCTCCAGAGAAGAGGCCTAGAGCAGAGCCCCCTGAGCCAGTTTCTTCAGATTACTCCTCTGATGATTCAGAAAATGCAAATCCTCCAGAAGGCCCTTATTCTCCTTATGAGGACTCTGATGCAGAGGATTCCATTCCTTCTGCCTCTCCTCCTGAGGAATTTTCTTTTGGGGAAACCTTGCATGCTATGAAGGAACAATTTCAATGGCAGGGCCAGGATTTTTCAGACTCTAGGAAGAGGCTTAGGACCTTTTTGCATTTACCACAGCATAGGCCCTTAGCTATTCCTCCAGTACTTACAGTTGTGGATGATGCATTTAATGATGCTTGTACTGCCCCTGACTCACTTCCTCCGGCCCTGCTAAGCCGACAGATACTACAGGGTTCCGGACACACATTATCATTTGTATAAGGCTCCTATTGCAGATCCTGAAACTATTTCACAAGGCCCCAAAGCTGTAGCAGCAGCCTCTGCCAAAAACCCCCTCCCTCTGAAGAGAATCTAGGCATTGGAGATGGGGTAAAAGTTTATACTTCTGCTACTCTTTCGGCTAGGGCCTTAAACTGTCAATTCCACATGATTCAGTATCAGGAATTTCTGTTAGATCAGCTCACTAAAAAACTTTCCTCGCCTGAGCCTTTAGACCGTAAGTCCCTTCAGGATTTGGTGCATAACACTCAGCAGGTCAGTAATCATTCCTTAAAATGCGGCTATGATGCACTGGAGGCTTCCTTTAGATCAGCTATGACTGGTACAGTGATCAGAAGGCATGCATGGTTAAAAGAGCAATCCTTACCAGACCATGTAAAGGCAAAGCTTTTAGATGCTCCCTTGGAAAAGCACAGTTTGTTTGGTTCCCCTGCACAGCAAGTGTTGAAGAAGGTGGAAGAAAAAGCTAAATCTGTCCAGACAGTCAAGGATTTCTTACAGGTCCAGCCTCCGAGGTTTAGTAGAAACTGGCCTTCCAAGAATTGGTCCTTTCCAGACGCCACCAGAGCACAGAGAAGCAGGAATAGACACCCTAGAGGCAGAGGACAATCCAGAGGTGCCTACAGGGGACGTCAGTGGCAGCCTAACAGCCAGAGGAGTACTGCCACAGATCCAGCCACTACCACTTCCACAGGACATTCACAGTGACTTGGCTCTGAAACCGCCTACCAGGGAACAACTGGGAGCACCCTTAGGCGGAAAATTAGCCTTATTTTCAGCAAATTGGCATTATATTACAAGAGACAAATGGATTTTACAGACAATAGACAAAGGCTACAGGTTTCACTTCCATACTCTTCCAAGGAAGAGAGGAATGCCAAACCTGCCTCCAAATAAATAACAAACGCTCTACAGCAAATAGACCATTTACTAAGGTTAAGAGCTATAGAAAAGGTACCGCCTATGGAACAAGGACAAGGATTTTATTCAAGACTTTTCCTGGTACCAAGAAAGGAAAATCAATGGAGACCTATCCTCGACCTGTCCGCTCTAAACACATATCTCATCGTACCAAAATTCAAAATGCTGACCCTACAGCAACTTCTTCCCATGCTGGGCAAGGAGTCTTGGCTGGTGACTCTGGATCTCAAGGAGGCATACCTGCACGTCCCCATACGACCAAATTGCAGAAGATACCTCAGATTCCTTGCAGGATCAGAGCATTATCAATTCTCAGCATTGCCTTTTGGCTTATCTACTGCGCCCAGAGTATTCACGAAATGCCTGGCATCAGTAATTGCTCATTGCAGGCTTCAGGGAATTCAAATTTATCCTTACCTGGACGACTGCCTGTTACAAGCGGACACCAAAGACAAAATAACAAAAGATTTGAAAAAAGTTATTCACCTGCTACAAGCCCTGGGATACACAGTCAACACAAAAAAGTCAAGACTGATACCATCCCAAAGGATAACCTTCCTGGGTGCAGAACTGGACACATCAAACCAGATGGCATTCCTCACAGCAGAAAAACAAAGGCAGCTGCCACTTTATTTCATGGCATTAACAACGCAGAACCAGCTTACAGCAAGGAAAATCCTGCAAGCCCTGGGTTACATGGCATCCTGCATAATATTAGTACCGCATGCCAGACTACATATGAGGAAGTTACAGTGGTACCTGAGGAATTTATGGTCTCAGCACAAACACAGCCTAAAGCCCAAATTCCAATAATTCCATGCCTGAAACAAGAATTCCAGTGGTGGGCCCAGGCCTGTCAATTGAACAAAGGACTGCCCTTCCACAGGCCTCGCCCAAGCCAGACTATCACCACGGACGCCACAGACCTAGGTTGGGGGGCACACATGGTGGACAAGTGCATTCAAGGCTTATGGACTCAAGACCAGATGAACTTACACATAAATCAAAAAGAGATGCTGGCAGTAAAACAGGCAATTCAGACATTCGGACCATTTCTTCAACAGGGTCAATTGCTGATAAGGACAGACAACACCACAGTTATGTGGTATATCAACAAGCAGGGAGGCACACATTCATATCCTCTATGACGGATGGCAATGGACCTCTGGAATGTGGCCCTGAGCCTCAACATTCAGCTCCAGGCCATATTTGTGCCAGGAAAAGAAAATATACTAGCAGACATCTTAAGCAGAACCACTACGGATGCCCACGAATGGATGCTGCATCCAGATATCTTTCAAACCATCACAAGGAAATGGGGACTGCCAGAAATAGACCTGTTCGCATCCCCACACAACCACCAATTGAAAAAATTCTGCACAAGGACATACCACCCACTCGCTTGGAAGGTGGACTCCCTATCCTTCAGTTGGGAAAACCTGACAGCATATGCATTCCCACCTCTTCCTTTGATGCACAAAGTGCTACTGAAAATCAAAGAAGATCACCCGAGGATCATCTTGATAGCTCCAGACTGGCCGAGGCAACATTGGTACCCGCTACTGAGGAGTATCTCCCGGGAACATGCATGGCCTCTACCCCTACCTCTTCTGCTAACACAGAACAACTTCAAAATCCTGCATCCAAGCTTGAAAACTCTGCAGCTAGCTGCTTGGAACATTACATAAGGAAAAATAACCCAGATTTATCACAAAGGGTTAAAGACATTATCCTGGAGGCTCGCAGACCCTCAACAAGAAAAACTTATTCAGCAAAATGGAAAAGATATCTCATTTGGAGTGCAACGAAAGGGGTAGATGCATCACTGGCAAACATAGCTAACATCCTGGAATATTTAGCAGAGCTTTTCCACAATGGCCTGTCTTACTCCTCCATTAAGATTCATGTATCAGCAATTTCAGCAGCATACAACATGGACCCTCCAGTCTTTTCTCAACCTCTACTCAGGCAGTTTCTCAGAGGAATTAAAAATGTAAAGCCACCAAGGAAACCACCATTGCCTACATGGGACTTGAACTTTGTCTTAGAAAAGTTGACACTCCCCCCCTTTGAACCAGCAGCAACAGCAGAATTACAGTACTTATCCTGGAAGACTGCATTCCTGCTTGCAATCACTTCAGCTAGACGGGTTTCTGAATTACAGGCTTTAATGGCAGTACAGCCCTTCCTTATCTTCCATCAGGATAGAGTGTCCATGAGAACTAATCCTACCTTTATGCCAAAGGTGGTCTCCAGGGTATCATTAAACCAAGCAATACACCTACCGACATTCTTCCCCAACCCGCAGAACAGGGGGGAAAGATTGCTGCATACCTTGGATGTACACAGACAATTGCGCTACTACCTGGACAGAACCAAGAACAATAGAAAGACTGACCAGCTTCTGGTAGCATATGCAACAGGAATGGAAGGAAAAGCAATTTCAAAACAAACAATCTCAAAATGCATAGGAAATTGCATTAGATTTTGTTACTTTTCATGGAAAGGCAACTCCAGAAAACATCAGACCTCACTCCACAAGGGCTACAGCCACTACTACAGCTTTCTTCAGGAGTGGCTACCAAAGACATTTTAGAGGCTGCTACTTGGAGCTCCGTGCATACATTTGCCAAGCATTATAATCCACCTTTATACTCCAGATCCCGAGCAGGTTTTGCCACTGCTGTTTTACAAGGGATCTTAACCACCATAAATCTTTAGTGCCTCCTCCCCCAGTTTGGCTATGGTATTCTACCCATTTGTTAGGACTGCAGATGCATCCTTGAAGGACATAGTACAGTTTTGTACCTACCATAAATGTAGATGTCCGAGAGGTATGCATCTGCAGTCAGGATTACCCACCCTCCTTCCCCTCTGTGGTACTCCTAGGGTATTTGCCCATCTTGAAGCTAGCTGGGGGAATCTATTATGGTGTATTTGTTTGTATATATGTATATACATGTTTATTTCATTTTGCTCTCTATTGTTTGGAAACATTTGCATTTGTCCAAATTTAGCCTTCCTAGAGGGCACCTGGCATCTGGGGCAAGAAACACTGAGGAAAATGGCGTTGGCTGGTGCCTTTATACCCGCTGGACTGCAGCTATGGCGTCGGGTGAAGTGCGACATCAGCCGAGGCCAGACCAGACTTTGGAATCCGGCCGACCGAAGGGCTGCCTGAGGCCAGGACAACCCATTTGTTAGGACTGCAGATCCATACCTCTGCGACATCTACATTTATGGTAGGTACAAAACTGTAGATGTCCTTCATGGATGCATCTGCAGTCATAACAACTGGGTTGTCCTGTCGTCAGGCAGCCCTTGGTCGGCAGTTCCAAAGTCTGGTCTGGCCTCGCTGATGTCGCACTTCACCCGGCGTCATAGCTGCAGTCCAGCGGGTATAAAGGCATCAGCGACGCCATTTTCCTCAGTCTTTCTTGCCACGAAGCAGAAGCTGTTCGCAAGTGCGGTCGGTCAGAACCAGAGATTACTACTACGAAGACTTCTAAAAGCTAACCCGTTGGGGACTCTTTCTTACCTCAGCCGATGTCAGAAAAAGTGAATAACTGTTTAACTTGTGGAAACAAATACCTCATAAAGATTTCCACTCTTACTGCCTACCTTGTTTAGGCCCAGACCACTCCGCGACGTAGCAGCTTGTGTCTAGCCTGTGCTTCCTTCAATCGGCGAACACTTAGGCGTGTCGGTCGGAGTTTGCAGAGGAGTTTTTCGCTCCGCTTTGCTTATATCATGCCGGAGACTCCGACTTCGCAATTAACTAAAAGCATAAGGAAAAGGACCGACACTTCGTGGTCAGCGGTTTTAGGCCGAAGCGGTTAAATAACAGCGAGTGTCACCGGTTTCGCTGAAACCGAGTCGAGTTCTTCGGGCCGAAAGCATGCCTCCTTCCACCGAGGCCTCTTCCAGCAGGGCTGAATCTGCTACAGAAATTCCACCTGCTCTTACAGTTTCTCAGGACTTATCAGATACTATCCCTTTGATGTATCTACTCCAGCCGCGATGGAGCTGCTAGGCCCCCTGCATCCATGTCATTAAGCTTTGCCAGGGCCAAAGCAGCTAAATCTTCTAAGGCCATGCCTGCTAAAACCACCTCTCACAAGCCTAGCTCTAGTACCCAAATGCTTAGTCTAGCAGAGGATCTCATTTCTTTGATCAGGGGAACCCAGTCTCACCCTGACAGGGCCTCTCACCCACCTCCAGAGAAGAGGCCTAGAGCAGAGCCTCCTGAGCCAGTTTCTTCAGATTACTCCTCTGATGATTCAGAAAATGCAAATCCTCCAGAAGGCCCTTATTCTCCTTATGAGGACTCTGATGCAGAGGATTCCATTCCTTCTGCCTCTCCTCCTGAGGAATTTTCTTTTGGGGAAACCTTGCATGCTATGAAGGAACAATTTCAATGGCAGGGCCAGGATTTTTCAGACTCTAGGAAGAGGCTTAGGACCTTTTTGCATTTACCACAGCATAGGCCCTTAGCTATTCCTCCAGTACTTACAGTTGTGGATGATGCATTTAATGATGCTTGTACTGCCTCACTTCCTCCGGCCCCTGCTAAGCCCGACCAGATACTACAGGGTTCCGGACACACATTATCATTTGTATAAGGCTCCTATTGCAGATCCTGAAACTATTTCACAAGGCCCCAAAGCTGTAGCAGCAGCCTCTGCCAGAAACCCCCTCCCCTCTGAAAGAGAATCTAGGGCATTGGAGAGATGGGGTAAAAAAGTTTATACTTCTGCTACTCTTTAACTAGGGCCTTAAACTGTCAATTCCACATGATTCAGTATCAGGAATTCCTGTTAGATCAGCTCACTAAAAAACTTTCCTCGCCTGAGCCTTTAGACCGTAAGTCCCTTCAGGACTTGGTGCATAACACTCAGCAGGTCAGTAATCATTCCTTAAAATGCGGCTATGATGCACTGGAGGCTTCCTTTAGATCAGCTATGACTGGTACAGTGATCCAGAAGGCATGCATGGTTAAAAGAGCAATCCTTACCAGACCATGTAAAGGCAAAGCTTTTAGATGCTCCCTTTGGAAAAGCACAGTTTGTTTGGTTCCCCTGCACAGCAAGTGTTGAAGAAGGTGGAAGAAAAGCTAAATCTGTCCAGACAGTCAAGGATTTCTTACAGGTCCAGCCTCAGGGTTTAGTAGAAACTGGCCTTCCAAAAATTGGTCCTTTCCAGGCGCCCAGAGCACAGAGAAGCAGGAATAGACACCCTAGAGGCAGAGGACAATCCAGAGGTGCCTACAGGGACGCGTCAGTGGCAGCCTAACAGCCAGAGGAGTACTGCCACAGATCCAGCCACTACCACTTCCACAGGACATTCACAGTGACTTGGCTCTGAAACCGCCGCTACCAGGGAACAACTGGGAGCACCCTTAGGCGGAAAATTAGCCCTTATTTTCAGCAAATTGGCATTATATTACAAGAGACAAATGGATTTTACAGACAATAGACAAAGGCTACAGGTTTCACTTCCATACTCTTCCAAGGAAGAGAGGAATGCCAAACCTGCCTCCAAACCAAATAACAAGCTCTACAGCAAATAGACCATTTACTAAGGTTAAGAGCTATAGAAAGGCACCCCTATGGAACAAGGACAAGGATTTTATTCAAGACTTTCCTGGTACCAAGAAAGGAAAATCAATGGAGACCTATCCTCACCTGTCGCTCTAAACACATATCTCATCGTTGGCAAAAATTCAAAATGCTGACCCTACAGCAACTTCTTCCCATGCTGGGCAAGGAGTCTTGGCTGGTGACTCTGGATCTCAAGGAGGCATACCTGCGTCCCCATCACGACCAAATTGCAGAAGATACCTCAGATTCCTTGCAGGATCAGAGCATTATCAATTCTCAGCATTGCCTTTTGAAACTTATCTACTGCCCAGAGTATTCACGAAATGCCTGGCATCAGTAATTGCTCATTGCAGGCTTCAGGGAATTCAAATTTATCCTTACCTGGACGACTGCCTGTTACAAGCGGACACCAAAGACAAAATAACAAAAGATTTGAAAAAAGTTATTCACCTGCTACAAGCCCTGGGATACACAGTCAACACAAAAAAGTCAAGACTGATACCATCCCAAAGGATAACCTTCCTGGGTGCAGAACTGGACACATCAAACCAGATGGCATTCCTCACAGCAGAAAACAAAGGCAGCTGCCACTTTATTTCATGGCATTAACAACGCAGAACCAGCTTACAGCAAGGAAAATCCTGCAAGCCCTGGGTTACATGGCATCCTGCATAATATTAGTACCGCATGCCAGACTACATATGAGGAAGTTACAGTGGTACCTGAGGAATTTATGGTCTCAGCACAAACACAGCCTAAAGCCCAAATTCCAATAATTCCATGCCTGAAACAAGAATTCCAGTGGTGGGCCCAGGCCTGTCAATTGAACAAAGGACTGCCCTTCCACAGGCCTCGCCAAAGCCAGACTATCACCACGGGGTAGCCACAGACCTAGGTTGGGGGGCACACATGGTGGACAAGTGCATTCAAGGCTTATGGACTCAAGACCAGATGAACTTACACATAAATCAAAAAGAGATGCTGGCAGTAAAACAGGCAATTCAGACATTCGGACCATTTCTTCAACAGGGTCAATTGCTGATAAGGACAGACAACACCACAGTTATGTGGTATATCAACAAGCAGGGAGGCACACATTCATATCCTCTATGCCGGATGGCAATGGACCTCTGGAATGTGGCCCTGAGCCTCAACATTCAGCTCCAGGCCATATTTGTGCCAGGAAAGAAAATATACTAGCAGACATCTTAAGCAGAACCACTACGGATGCCCACGAATGGATGCTGCATCCAGATATCTTTCAAACCATCACAAGGAAATGGGGACTGCCAGAAATAGACCTGTTCAGCATCCCCACAACCACCAATTGAAAAAATTCTGCACAGGACATACCACCCACTCGCTTGGAAGGTGGACTCCCTATCCTTCAGTTGGGAAACCTGACAGCATATGCATTCCCACCTCTTCCTTTGATGCACAAAGTGCTACTGAAAATCAAAGAAGATCACCGGATCATCTTGATAGCTCCAGACTGGCGAGGCAACATTGGTACCGCTACTGAGGAGTATCTCCCGAACATGCATGGCCTCTACCCCTATCACCTCTTCTGCTAACACAGAACAACTTCAAAATCCTGCATCCAAGCTTGAAAACTCTGCAGCTAGCTGCTTGGAACATTACATAAGGAAAAATAACCCAGATTTATCACAAAGGGTTAAAGACATTATCCTGAGGCTCGCAGACCCTCAACAAGAAAAACTTATTCAGCAAAATGGAAAAGATATCTCATTTGGAGTGCGAAAGGGTAGATGCATCACTGGCAAACATAGCTAACATCCTGGAATATTTAGCAGAGCTTTTCCACAATGGCCTGTCTTACTCCTCCATTAAGATTCATGTATCAGCAATTTCAGCAGCATACAACATGGACCCTCCAGTCTTTTTCTCAACCTCTACTCAGGCAGTTTCTCAGAGGAATTAAAAATGTAAAGCCACCAAGGAAACCACCATTGCCTACATGGGACTTGAACTTTGTCTTAGAAAAGTTGACACTCCCCCTTTGAACCAGCAGCAACAGCAGAGATTGCGTACATCCTGGACTGCATTCCTGCTTGCAATCACTTCAGCTAGGCGGGTTTCTGAATTACAGGCTTTAATGGCAGTACAGCCCTTCCTTATCTTCCATCAGGATAGAGTGTCCATGAGAACTAATCCTACCTTTATGCCAAAGGTGGTCTCCAGGGTATCATTAAACCAAGCAATACACCTACCGACATTCTTCCCCAACCCGCAGAACAGGGGAAAGATTGCTGCATAACCTTGGATGTACACAGACAATTAGCTACTACCTGGACAGAACCAAGAACAATAGAAAGACTGACCAGCTTCTGGTAGCATATGCAACAGGAATGGAAGGAAAAGCAATTTCAAAACAAACAATCTCAAAATGCATAGGAAATTGCATTAGATTTTGTTACTCTTTTCATGGAAAGGCAACTCCAGAAAACATCAGACCTCACTCCACAAGGGCTACAGCCACTACTACAGCTTTCTTTACGGTGGCTACCAAAGACATTTTAGAGGCTGCTACTTGGAGCTCCGTGCATACATTTGCCAAGCATTATAATCCACCTTTATACTCCAGATCCCGAGCAGGTTTTGCCACTGCTGTTTTACAAGGGATCTTAACCACACCATAAATCTTTAGTGCCTCCTCCGCCAGTTTGGCTATGGTATTCTACGCATTTGTTAGGACTGCAGATGCATCCTTGAAGGACATAGTACAGTTTTGTACCTACCATAAATGTAGATGTCGAGAGGTATGCATCTGCAGTCAGATTACCCACCCTCCTTCCCCTCTGTGGTACTCCTAGGTATTTCCCCATCTTGAAGCTAGCTGATGGGAATCTATTATGGTGTATTTGTTTGTATATATGTATATACATGTTTATTTCATTTTGCTCTCTATTGTTTGGAAACATTTGCATTTGTCCAAATTTAGCCTTCCTAGAGGGCACCTGGCATCTGGGGCAAGAAACACTGAGGAAAATGGCGTTGGCTGATGCCTTTATACCCGCTGGACTGCAGCTATGACGTCGGGTGAAGTGCGACATCAGCCGAGGCCAGACCAGACTTTGGAATCCGGCCGACCGAAGGGCTGCCTGAGGCCAGGACAACCCATTTGTTAGGACTGCAGATGCATACCTCTCCGACATCTACATTTATGGTAGGTACAAAACTGTACTTTTTATATCATGGCAAGCCTTGTATCTCTCTCAATCTCTGCGGGATCACCAGGGTGATTTGTGTTACTGTGTACCGAAGTTTTTCTCCATCAGCAACTAGGGTTGTTATCTCTCTTCCTCTGCACTTTTGTGGAATTTTATATTTACAACCCCAGTACCATCTACTGTCCCTACTCTTCTCTAAGTGATATAAATAGCCTTCTACAACAAGTAATTCCTTACTTTCTTGGGACCTGACAGTTTTGTAGACATTTCTGATAACTCCTGGCCCTTCCACTCTTACGTCTTCCATGTTGCACATTGATACGTTGTACAACGTTACAAGACTGTCTTAGCTTTTTAATGTGCAACTAGCTTAATTGCTTGATAACCTTCATCTACTGCTTTTCGTTCGTATGACATAAAGTGATGTGCACTTTCGGTTATTTACAGTTTCGATCTTGTTATTTTGAACGTCGGTGTTATGGCGATTCATGTTTATGTAGTAGACCTATATATATATATATATATATATTGAAATCTCGAAAGTAAAAAAAAAAAGGTAATTAACAGCTAACTAATTCTCCGAAAGTACACATAACCTAACCGTCCTAATGTCGAAAATGTCGGACATGGCATTTTCGACACTTAACAGCAATGACACCCTTGCCGCTATTCCCTAGCCAGCACACCTAACATCCAGTTTGGGGCAAGCTCCTCTGCACCCCCCCCCCCTGTGGGGGGCTGCTCGCCCCCCCCCTAACTATATATTCCAACTCCAATATCGCACTACAGTGAGGAAAGGCATGTATTTCCCGAACCACACTGTACCACAGTCCCTGTACATCCCTTCGAACGTTCATATTTGCGAATGCACAGTCCATTCGCAAATATAACGTTCGCTCATTTGACCTGCACACATATCATCTGTAGTTTGAATACTTCACAGCCATACAATGGTACCCGACTTTCTAATGGTAAACCTATATATATATATATATATATATATATATATATATATATATATATATATATAGGTCCCTTCCATATGGTCAAAGTTTTGAAACTTCGAAACCAAAATAAAAAAACATTTTTTTTTTTATGTTTTGCAGGGCAAGCCCCTGCATTCCACCCCTGCTCATTAAATATACCAGCTCCAAGATCACACAACATTGAGGAAAATGGTAAATTTCCCATTCCGCGCAGTACAGTGATCTCCATTCAAAATGTTTGAAGTTTCAAAACTTCGAGCATTTCGTCTAGGCCGTATGATAAGTTTTGAAACTTAAGTGATCCAGTAGAGACCTCTACATATACACTCACACGTATACAGTCTGTTTTTTTCCCTCTAATAAGTATTTCTTAGCCTAATTAAATTTGTGGCTGTTGGTGTTCTTGAGGAAATGATTTGCAGTGTGCACCCTGATGTTCATGTTTCACTGTTGCAGTCATTACAATTGGGTTATCCTGCTGGCAGACTACCCGCAATCGGCCTGAATTCCAAAGTTCTGGTCCGGCGTCGGTTGCTGTCACCTCTTCCCTGACGTCAGTGCGCCAGGGGTATGAAAGATGTAGCCGACGCCATTTTCTTCAGTCTTTCTTGCCGCGCGGTGCCCGAAGCAAAAGCAGTTCGCAAGTGCCGGTCGGCAGACTCCTGAGATTTTCAAGTTCGAATTTCAGATCCGAAGTCTTCATTAAAGCTAAGTACGCTGTTGGGGAAACTTTTTTCTTGCTCCAGACCGATGTCAGAAAAAGTTAATAATTGTATTTCTTGTGGGAAGCAAATACCTCATAAGGGCTTTCATTCTTACTGTATTCCTTGCATAGGCCCTGACAGCAACATTGCTAGTTGTCGGTTTTGTGCTATATTTAACCAACGCACTATTAAGCGGTGGTACGATTTTGCGTTTCATTATTTCGGCAGAAGATTTAATTATATAATGCCGTTGGAACAGCCGACTACCGGAATTTATAAAAAGCGCAAAGAAAAAGAAAAGGGCAGGCATCCGAGGTCCAAAACCGACAACGAGGCCTCTGCTAGTCCCGTTGCCGGTTCTCAGTGAGGCGCTTCCGCAGTCCCTGATGCCTGCTACCTCAGAGCCACAGGCCGCTTCCGACTACCACATGGAGCCGACTAGGCCACTGGAAACTCAAGCAGGCATCGGCTTCTGAGGGTGTTTTCAGGCCTAAACAGTTGTATGTAAAAATGACTTCAGCTACAAAGGCAAAGACTAAAGCACCTCTAAAGACAAAGAAACAAGTACAACATTCCCCTGGACAGGCCTCCATGCCTACAAAACAGATGCTTAAAATAAGACCTAATTACTTTGATCAGGGGTTCCCATCTCCCTCCTGAAAAGAGGCCTAGGCAAGACACAGAATATGAATCTTCAGATCAGGTTTCCATTTCCTCTGATTCCACTTCTGAACAGGAATACTCTCTTCCTCCCTATGAGGATTCTGATGCTGAAGAATCTATCCCTTCAGCCTCTCCTCCTGAGGATTATTCTTTTGGGGAGACCCTGCATACTGTGAGGGAGCACTTCCACTGGGAGAGCCAAGACTACTCAGACTCTAAGAAAAGGCTCAGGGACTTCCTTTTACTACCTCAGCACAGGCCCCTTGCTATTCCTCCTGTTTTAGACATTGTAGATGATGTATTCTTAGTCTGGTCTCACTCCTGATTCTTTACCACCAGCTCCTGTTAAGCCAGACAGTTACTACAGGGTTCCTGATTCACATAAATTTCTTTATAAAACCCTGCTGCTGACCCAGAAACTATTTCTGTGTCCAAAAGGGGTCAAGGCCTCCACTGCAAAAAACCCTATCCCCTCTGATAGGGATTCAAGGGCCCTGGACAGATGGGGGAAAAAGATTTACACTTTTGCTACCTTGGCTGTAAGGGCTTTAAATTGTCAGTTTCATTATGCTTAAATATCAGCAATGTCTTATGTCACTACTTACAGAAAATGTTGACAAATTCTGAATGTGCAGAAAACAAAGAAGTGCAGGATTTATTGCATGCAGCTGAACAAGTGGGAAAGCATACTTTGCAATGTGGTTTTGATTCTCTGGAGGCCTCCTGCAGGACCGCTGTTACGGGTTCTGTCATTGGGAGGCATGCTTGGTTAAAGGAACAGAATCTGCCTGATCATGTTAAAGCAAAATTATTAGATGCTCCATTACAGCATGATACCTTGTTTGGTGTTAAAGCGAAGAGGTGTTGAAGAAAATGGAGGACAAAGCTAAATCTATGCAAACAAGGATTTCTTACAGGTACAGCCTCCCAGATTTAGCAGGAACTGGCCTACAAAGAATTGGTCCTTTCCAGTGTCAGACAGACCACAAAGGGGCAGATAGAGATGCCCCAGAGGCAGATCCTAGCCCCAAGGCTCATACAGGTCTAAACAATGGGGTGCTTCTACCTCCAGAAGCAGAGAAGATAAATCACAGCCATACAGGAAACAGTCTCAATGACTTCCCCTGCCAGCACCAAGCACTTATCTTCTGGCAGCTCCTTTAGGTGGAAAACTAACACTTTTTTCACAAAATTGGCACATGATCACCCAGAACAAATGGGTCTTAAATATAGTGTCACAAGGTTACAGGTTCCATTTTCACACCCTGCCAAGGGCAAACGGTATGCCAGACCTGCCACACAATCAATGGGCAGAGGCACAAAAACAAGTTTCATCTCTCATGGACATTAGGGCCATTCAGCGAGTACCACAGCAAGAGCAGGGACTAGGATTTTACTCAAGACAGTTCTTGGTGCCCCAGAAAGTACAAAGCCTAGAGACCAATACTGGACCTGTCTATTCTAAACACGTTTCTGAATATTCCAAAATTCAAAATGTTGACTCTGCAGCAGCTTCTGCCCATGCTGGGCAAGAAGGCTTGGGCTTGTGACTTTAGATCTAAAAGAGGCATACCTGCATGTTCCAATCAGACAATCATGCAGAACATACCTCAGATTTGTTGCTGGCTCAATGCACTACCAATTCTCGGCATTGCCCTTTGGCTTATCTACTGCGCCCAGGGTCTTCACGAAATGCTTGGCACCATTAATTGCTTTTTGCAGACAAAGAGGAATACAAATATATCCTTACTTGGCCGATTGCCTTATTCAAGCAGAGAACAAGGACATTATACTACAGCATCTGGCATTTGAAAAAGATTACTAACATGCCTAGTGTACACAGTAAACGAAAATAAATCAAAATTAGTACCCTCTCAAGAGATAATATTTCTGGGTGCAAGCTTAAATACAACTGCCCAGATGGCTTATCTCATGCCAGACAAACAAAGACAACCGACTACTTATTTCAAAATGTTGGCAAAAAGACCCAGTTGTCTGCAAGAAAAATTCTGCATACATTGGGCTTCATGAAATCCTGCATTCTGCTAATTCCATATGCAAAACTGCATACGAGGAAACTACAGTGGTATCTAAAAAGTGTTTGGACTCAACATTGCCACAGCCTGGAAACAATAATTACCCTCATTCCCTGCCTACAACAGGAGTTTCGATGGTGGGCAAAAGGCCTGTCATCACAACAAGGGACAGCCTTTCACTGTACCCACAGCCAGGCAGACATTAACAACAGATGCATCAGATTATGCCTGGGGGACCCATATGGCAGGAAGATGTATTCAGGGCACATGGTCCGCAAGCCAAATGCATCTACATATCAATCAAAAAGAGATGCTGGCTGTTCAGAATGCCCTGACAGCCTTCGAGGATCTACTTCATCCAGGACAACTATTAATAAAGACGGACAATACTACGGTTATGTGGTACATAAACAAGCAGGGGAGGCACACATTCCTACCCCCTCTGCAGACTAGCCATGACTTTGTGGGACACAGCATTGACTTACCAAGTACATCTGCAAGCACAATTCCTGCCAGGAAAGATAAATACTCTGGCAGACGAACTAAGCAGAACCCTAATGGATCCCCACAAGTGAAAATTGGATCCATAAATCTTCAGCATGATAACAAGGAACTGGGGATGACCGGACATAGACCTGTTTGCCTCCCCTCACAACTGCCAACTACAGAGATTATGCACAAGGACTTATCACAAGCAAGCATGGAAAGTGGATGCTCTATCTTTCATATGGAAAAATGTAACAGTATATGCCTTTCCTCCACTGCCTCTCCTCCCCAAGGTACTCCTGTAGGTCAGACAAGAGAAGCCTAAAATGATACTGATTGCCCCAGACTGGCCCTGCCAGCACTGGTAGCAAATCCTAAAAAACCTGTCTCAATGCCCAGCCTGGACATTACCTCAAATTCTACACTTATTGACCCAACAAAACAGTCAGATCCTGCACAGCCAACTCAGGACCTTAAATCTGGCAGCATGGCGGATAATGTAACCATTCAAAACACACCTCTCCCTAAAGCAGTGATGGATATTATTTTGGAGGCCAGGAGGCCTTGCACCAGAAAATCTTATGCAGAAAAATGGAAGAGATTCTGTGCTTGGAACCCAGGCACAAGGAATTGATACGATTGTACCAAATATTCCTCAGAATGTTCATCATGTTTCACTGTTGCAGTCATTACAGTTGGGTTATCCTGCTGGCAGACGCTAGGTCCGGCGTCGGTTGCTGTCACCTCCTCCCTGACGTCACTGAGCCATGGGGTATAAAAGATGCAGCCGATGCCATTTTCTTCAGTATTTCTTGCCGCGCCGTGCCCGAAGCAAAAGCAGTTCGCATGTGCTGGTCAGCCGACTCCTGAGATTTTCAAATTCGAATTTCAGATCCGAAGTCTTCATTAAAGCTAAGTACCCCATTGGGGAAACTTTTTTCTTGCTCCAGACCAATGTCAGAAAAAGTTAATAATTGTATTTCTTGTGGGAAGCAAATACCTCATAAGGATTTTCATTCTTACTGTATTCCTTACCTAGGCCCTGAACCCGACGTTGCTAGTTGTCGGTTTAGTGCTAGATTTAACCAACGCACTATTAATCGTCGGTACAATTTTGCATTTCATTACTTTGGCAGAAGATTCAATTATATAATGCCGTCGGAACAGCCGACAACCGGAGTTTATAAAAAGCGCAAAGAAAAAGAAAAGGACAAGCATCTGAGGTCCAAAACTGATGGCGAGGCTTCTGTTAGGCCTGTCGCTGGTTCTCAGTGAGGCGCTTTCGCAGCCCCTGATGCCCACTACCTCAGAGCCACAGGCCGCTTCCGACTCCCACGTGGAGCCGACTAGGCCACTGGAAACTCAAGGTATTGGACACTCTGAAACTATTCCCCCAGATGGGTCCGGACCCGCTGAGCAGGCATCGGCTTCTGAGGGTGTTTTCAGACCTACACAGTTATATGTTTTTACCCGCAGTCGTCCCGAATTCCAAAGTCTTGGTCCGACGTCGGTTGCTGTCGCCTCTTCCCTGAAGTCAGTGTGCCAGGGGTATAAAAGATGCAGCCAAAGCCATTTTCTTCAGTCTTTCTTGCCGTGCAGTGCCCGAAGCAAAAGCAATTCGCAAGCGCCGTTCAGCCGACTCCTGAGAGTTTCAAAATCGAATTTCAGATCCAAAGTTTTCATTAAAGCTAAGTACCCCGTTGGGGAAACTTTTTTCTTGCTCCAGACCGATGTCAGAAAAAGTTAACAATTGTATTTCTTGTGGGAAGCAAATAACTCATAAGGATTTCCATTCTTACTGTATTCCTTGCCTAGGCCCTGATCACGACGTTGCTAGCTGTCGGTTTTGTGCTAGATTTAACCAACGCACTATTAAGCGTCAGTACGATTTTGACTTTCATTACTTTGGCCGAAGGTTTAATTATATAATGCTGTCGGAGCAGCCGACGACTGGAGTTTACAAAAAACGCAAGAAAAAGGAAAGTCATCTGAGGTCCAAAACAGACGACGAGGCCCCCGCTAGGCCAGTCGCCGGTTCTCGGTGAGGCACTTTCGCAGCCACAGGCCGCTACCGACTCCCACGTAGAGCCAACTAGGTCTCTGGATACTCAAGGTATTGGACCCATGGAAACTATTCCCTCAGATGGATCTGGAGCCACTGAGCAGGCGGCGGCTTCTAAGGGTGTTTTCAGACCTACGCAATTATATGTCAAGCCTACTTCAGCTTCAAAGACAAAGACTAAAACAGCTCTAAAGACAAAGAAACAAGTACAGCATTCTCCTGGACAGACTTCCATGCCTAAGAAATGGATGCTTAAAATGGCCGAAGACCTTATTACTTTGATCAGGGTTTCCCATCCCCCTCCTGATAAGAGGCCTAGGCAAGAGACAGAATATGACTCCTCAGATCAGGTTTCAATTTCCTATGACTCCTCTTCTGAACACGGATACTCTTTTCCTCCCTATGAGGATTCTGATGCTGAAGAATCTATTCCTTCAGCCTCTCCTCCTGAGGCTTATTCTTTTGGGGAAACACTAAATACCATGAGGGAGCATTTTCACTGGGAGAGCCAAGATTATTCAGAATCTAAGAAAAGGCTCAAGAGATTTTCT
The DNA here is from genome assembly GCF_019279795.1 of Protopterus annectens. Taxonomy (NCBI): domain Eukaryota; kingdom Metazoa; phylum Chordata; order Ceratodontiformes; family Protopteridae; genus Protopterus; species Protopterus annectens. The sequence continues at coordinate 422,418,331 of NC_056736.1, forward strand.
TTTACTTCCTCAGCACAGACCTCTTGTTATTCCACCTGTTCTAGACATTGTAGATGATGTATTTTCAGAGCCCGGCCTGTCTCCTGACTCTTTACCCCCTGCACCTGCTAAGCCAGACAGATACTACAGGGTTCCAGATTCTCAGAAATATCTATATAAAAACCCTGCTGCTGACCCAGAAACTGTATCTCAGGGACCCAAAGGGGTCAAGCCTTCCACTGCAAGAAAACTCTGTCCCCTCTGATAGGGATTCTAGGGCACTGAACAGATGGGGGAAAAAAGTTTACACTTCTGCTACCTTGGCTGTAAGGGCTTTAAGTTGTCAGTTTCATATGCTTAAATATCAGCAATATTTACTGTCGCTGCTTAAACAGAAAATGTTGACAAATTCTGAATGTTCTGATAACAAGGAAATGCAGGATTTATTGCATGCAGCTGAACAAGTGGGAAAGCGTACTTTGCAATGTGGTTTTGATTCACCGGAGGCCTCGTGCAGGGCTGCAGTTATGGGTTCTGTCATTAGAAGGCATGCTTGGTTAAAGGAACAGAATCTGTCTGATCCTGTTAAAGCAAAATTATTGGATGCTCCATTACAGCATGATACTTTGTTTGGTGTTAAAGCAGAAGAGGTGTTGAAGAAAATGGAGGATAAAGCAAAATCCATGCAGACAGTTAAGGATTTCCTACAGGTACAGCCACCCAGATTTAGCAGGAACTGGCCTACAAAGAACTGGTCCTTTCCAGTGTCAGAAAGGCCACAAAGAGGCAGATACAGATGCCCCAGAGGTAGATCCCAGCCCCAAGGCTCATACAGGCCTAAGCAATGGGGTGCTTCTACCTCCAAAAGCGGAGAGGACAAATCACAACCATACAGGAAACAGTCCCAATGACTTTTCTCTGCCAGAACCAAGCACTTATCTTTTGGCAGCCCCCTTAGGGGAAAACTAGCACTTTTTTCACCAAATTGGCACATGATTACTCAGGACAAATGGGTCTTGAACATAGTATCTCAGGACTACAGGTTCCACTTTCACACCCTGCCAAGAGCAAAAGGTATGCCAGACCTGCCACACACTCAATGGGCAGAGGCACAAAAGCAAGTTTCATCCCTCATGGACATGAGGGCCATTCAGCAAGTACAAGAGCAGGGACAAGGATTTTACTCAAGACTTTTCCTGGTGCCCAATACTGGACCTGCCTATTCTAAACACATTTCTGGACGTTCCAAAATTCAAAATGTTGACACTGCAGCAGCTACTGCCCATGATGGGCAAGAATGCTTGACTTGTTACTTTGGACCTAAAAGAGGCATACCTGCATGTCCCAATCAGACAATCTTGCAGAAGATACCTCAGATTCATAGCTGGCTCAATGCACTACCAATTCTCTGCACTGCCCTTTGGCTTATCTACTGCACCCAGAGTCTTCACCAAATGCCTGGTACCAGTAATTGCATTCTGCAGACAAAGAGGAATTCAAATATATCCTTACTTGGACGACTGCCTTATTCAAGCAGAGAACAAAGACATTCTACTAAAGCATCTGGCGTTTGTAAAAAGAATACTAATTTGCCTAGGGTACACAGTAAACGAAAAGAAGTCAAAACTAGTACCCTCTCAAGAGATAATATTCCTGGGTGCAAGCTTAAATACAACTGCCCAGATGGCTTATCTCACGCCAGACAAGCAAAGACAACTGACTTCTTACTTCAAAATGTTGGCAACAAAGACCCAGCTATCTGCAAGAAAAATTCTGCAGGCTGTGGGCTTCATGGCATCCTGCATACTACTAATTCCATATGCCAGACTGCATATGAGGAAACTACAATGGTATCTAAAAAGTGTTTGGACTCAACATTGCCACAGCCTGGAAACATTAATTACCCTCATTCCCTGCCTGCAACAGGAGTTTCGATGGTGGGCACAGGCCTGTCACCACAACAAGGGACAGCCATTCACTTTACCCACAGCCAGGCAGACACTAACAACAGACGCATCAGATTATGCCTGGGGGGCCCACATGGCAGGAAAATGCATTCAGGGCACATGGCCCGCAAACCGATGTATCTTCATGTCAATCAAAAAGAGATGCTAGCTGTTCAGAATGCCCTGACAGCTTTCAAGGATTTACTTCATCCAGGACAACTACTAATAAAGACGGACAATACTACAGTTATGTGGTACATAAACAAGCAGGGAGGCACACATTCCTACCCCCTCTACAGACAAGCCATGACTCTGTGGGACACAGCATTGACTTATCAAGTTCACCCGCAAGCACAATTCCTGCCAGGAAAGATAAATACTCCGGCATACTAACTAAGCAGAAAGCTCATGGATCCCCACGAGTGGAAACTGGATCTGCAAGTCTTCAGCATGATTACAAGAAAATGGGGATGCCCAGACATTGATCTATTTGCATCCCCTCACAACTGCCAACTACAGAAATTCTGCACAAGAAGTTACCACAAGCAAGCATGGAAAGTGGATGCCCTATCCTTCAGCTGGAAAAACCTAACAGTATATGCCTTTCCCCCACTGCCTCTCCTCCCCAAAATACTCCTAAAGGTCAGACAAGATAAGCCAAAAATGATACTGATTGCCCCAGACTTGGCCACGCCAGCACTGGTACCCAATCCTAAAGAACTTGTCTCAAGAACCAGCCTGGACATTGCCTCAAACTTTTCACTTACTGACCCAACAAAACAATCAGATCCTGCACAGCCGCATCAGTACCTTAAATCTGGCAGCATGGCAGATAATGTAGCCATATATAACACTCCACTCTCCAAAGTTGTAATGGATGTTATCTTGGAGGCCAGGAGGCCCAGTACCAGAAAATCTTATGCAGAAAAATGGAAGAGATTCTGTGCTTGGAACCAGGACCAAGGAATTGACACGTTTGTACCAAATATTCCTCAGATTTTACAATATTTAACTGAGATGCTGGACAAAGGCCTTTCCTTTTCATCTATTAAGATTCATGCCACTGCTATTTCAGCCCATTATAATACGGAACCACCTATTTTTTCTCACCCATTACTAAGGCAGTTCCTCAGAGGTGCCAAAAACATAAGACCCCCAAGAAGAGCACCAATACCTGCATGGGACCTAAACTATGTCTTGGAAAAACTCACACTGCCTCCTTTTGAGCCAGCCTCAACAGCGGATATTAAATTCTTATCCTGGAAAACAGCTCTGCTCCTACCAATAACCTCTGCAAGAAGAGTCTCAGAGTTACAGGCTCTCATGGCTGTGGAACCTTTTATCATTTTCCATCCAGACAGGATTTCTCTGAGGACGAACCCTACATTTATGCCTAAGGTAGTGTCCAATGTGGCCCTTAACCAAACCATTCACTTACCTACCTTTTATCCAAACCCACAGAACAAGGGTGAGAGACTTCTGCGTTCTTTGGACATACACAGACAGCTACGCTTCTACTTGGACAGAACCAAAGCTTTCAGAAAGACCGAGCAACTTCTAGTGGCATATGCTGCTGGACCACAAGGAAAGGCTGTCTCATAGCAGACTATTTCAAAATGGATAGGCCACTGCATTCGTTTCTGCTCTACACAGCATGACAAATCAGTGCCTGAGGGCATTAGGCCACATTCAACCAGAGCAGCAGCCACTTCAGCAGCCTTCCTCAGAGGAGTACCAACCAAAGACATCTTAGAGGCTGCAACTTGGAGTTCAGTGCATACCTTTGCAAAGCACCATCACTTACCTCTTTACTCTAAATCCAGGGCAGGCTTTGCCACTGCAGTTCTGCAGGGCCTCATAGCCTCTCCTCATCCTATTTAGCCCCAGCCTCCCAACCTTCGCTTTGGGATTCAACCCAATTGTAATGACTGCAACAGTGAAACACGATGAACACAGTTGTGTACCTACCATAAATGTAGATGTTCAAGTGTATTCTCTCTTGCAGTCCAGGTTACCTACCCACCATCCCCCTTTCCTCTGCTGGGACTTATCTGTACATCTCTATCCTATACAACCTATGTGATGTATTTGCTTATAAATGAAAGAAGAGTTTACTTTACTGCATGCATGCTTATTGGCATTATTTATCCTGCCCTTTTGGGGGCACCTGACATCTGGGGCAAGAAAAGCTGAAGAAAATGGCATCGGCTGCATCTTTTATACACCTGGCACTGGCGTCCGCGGAAGGCGACAGCAACCGATGCCGGACCAGGACTTTGGAATTCAGGCCGACTGCGGGTAGCCTGCCAGCAGGATAAACCAATTGTAATGACTACAACGGTGAATACACTCAAACATCTACATTTATGGTAGGTACACAACTGTACTTTTTTTTTGTTGTCAATGTAAGGAACTTGTTTTCTCTTTGACCATTCAGGGACACTTCTGTTATTGTTCTGGGGTGGGTGGAGCATTTCTATTTGGACTGTCTCACCAGGGCCATCTGGCACCGGTGTCATTTGTGTTGGTGCATTTTTTGGGATCAGTTCAGTCAGTACCTCCAACCCTGCTTTGACATTGGTAAGATCAAATGAAGGACTTTTCTTAGGCCATCCTCTCCACAATGTAGTCAATGTTGAGCTCCTCAGCTTCAATTCCAGGATAAAATGTCACACTGACCCTGTGTTTGGTGCGTAGACTACTGATTCTTGACTTCACTAATTCACTACCTTTATTTTATCAATAGTTTGACATTCTGCAAATGGGTTTCTTTCCATGAAGCTTGTAACTCTGTTGCCATCCTGCAAGCAGGAGGCCTAACATAGGTGTAATCCAGGGGCTGTAGCCTGACATATTCTGCAGTGGTCCAAAACTTTTCATCCTCTTCCTGTCAGGTGTTGTGGAAGTGTCCGTTACGTTGGCAGGTGGAGCCAAATTGTACCTGCCTGATGTTCTTCGTGTTTCACTGTTGCATTCATCACACTTGGGTTATCTGCCTGCAGGTAGCCCTCTGTCGGTCCGAATACCAGAGTGTTGGGATTTCTGTGTCGGATGCTTTCGCCTCTTCCATGATGTCAGGCCGTCAGGGGGTATAAAACATGCAGCCGACACCATTACATCAGCTTTTCTTGCCATGCGGGAGTTCGAAGCAGAAGTAGTTTGCAAGTGCCAGTCGGCCGCTACCTGAAATTTTCATGGTTAGAGTTTCAAACCTGAAGTCTTCTAAAGCTAAGTACCCCGTTGGGGATCCTTTTTTCTTGCTCTAACCGATATCAGAAAAAGTTAACAGTTGTCTTGCCTGTGGAAAGCAAATACCTCACAGAGATTTTCATTCTTACTGCGTCACCTGTTTAGGCACATACCACGACGTTCCTCGCTGTCGGTTGTGTGCCTTGTTTAACGCCCGAACTATTCATCGTGTGGCTATCTTTGTCGCTAAATTCTTTTGCTCTCATTCTCCATATTCCAAAATGGCTTCGATAAGCCATCCGACTACCGATCATCCAAAAAAATGTGAGGATAAAGACAGAGACAGACGGCATAGGTCCGAAACTGCTGACGACGTTTCCATTAAGCTAGTCGCCAGTCTGCCAGTACTCAGTGAGGCGCTTTCGCAGCCCGATACCCACTTCTACAGATTCGCACACCTCTGCTGAGACCCATTCAGAGTCCAGTATGCCGCAAGATGCTTCTTCAACTATGGAACCTGACGATGTCTCTACATTGGATGGGTCCGGAGCCGCTCAGCAGGCACCACCTTCTGAGGGTGTAGTCCGACCTTCCGATGTTCATATTAAACAGTCTACTTCATTTCTGACTAATACTACTGCATTTCTCAGGCCCAGAGTTCGCACTACGCCTAGAAAACCGATGACCAAAGCACATGCTGAAGCTCCCATGCCATAGAAACAAATGCTTAGAATGGCTGAAGACCTTATAACTTTAATTAGCGGAAGCCAGCCTTCCCCCTCTAAAAGACAAAGGATTGATTTTCCTTCTGATTCTACAGACCATGACTCCGATAACTCTGATCCCTCTGATTACCAGGACGGGTCTGTATTATATTTTCGAAAGCCGACAATGTTGAATCTGACATAGTCGACATGAGAATATCGAACGCTCAGAATCTCGAACGTGTAAACGGAAATCTCCGTAAGGGGAGATTTCCATTTACTGCAATATAGTGCGGTCTCGGAGTTGGTATATTTAAGTAGCGGGGGGTGTTGGGGGTGCAGGGGGGCTTGACCCCCTGCTTAAACCCGTTAGGGTTCTTTTTTCTTTTCTTTTTTTCTTTTGTGTGTTTTTATACCATATGATGTCGATCATATGTTGTTCGATCTTATAATATAGACCCACCAGGACATTCCCTTATCTACCTATGAGGATTCAGATGCAGAGGATTCCATTCTCTCTGCTTCCCCTCCAGAGGAAATTTTCTTTTGGTGAAACCTTGTATACCTTAAGAGAGCATTTCTGTTGGGAATGTCAGGACTATCCACAGTCCAAAAAGAGACTCAGACTTTTTAGACTTGCCTCACCACAGGCCTCTAGCTATACCCCCTGTTCTGGATATTGTAGATGATGTCTTTATGAAATCAAGTCTTACTCCTGATACTTAACCACCAGCTGCTAGAAAGCCTGACAGGTACTACAGAGTACCTGACTCGCACAAATTTCTCTCTAAGAATCTCACTGCGGATCCAGAGACCATTTCACAGGGACCTAAAGGTATTAAGGCTACTACAGCCAAAAAACCCTAGCCTTTTGGACAGGGATTCTAGAGCTTTAGACAGATGGGGGTAAGAAGGTATGTACCTCTGCAACTCTTGACATAAGGCCTTTAAATTGCCAGTTTCACATGTTGAAGTACCAGCAGCATATTATGGAACTAATTAAACAGAAAATGTTGCTTCCAGATTGTTCATAAAATAGATTTACAAGAGTTAATGCATTCTGCAAACCAAGTTAGTAAACATACTTTGCAGTGTGGTTTTGATGCCTTAGAAGCATCTTACATGGCTGCTGTCACTGGGTCTGTACTGAGAAAACATGCTTGGCTGAAGGAACAAATCTTGCCAAACCATGTCAAAGCAAAATTACTAGATGCTCCATTAATTCACGAATGTTTGTTTGGCACAAAAGCAGAAGACGTTCTTAAAAAGATGGAGGAAAAAGCTAAATCTATGCCAACTGTTAAAGATTTCGTACAGGTACAGCAACCTGGCATTGGCATTGGCCTTCTAAAAACTGGTCCTTTCCAGTTCCTCCCAGGCCTTCAGTCCAAACCCAGGGCCAACAGACCACCAAGACTGCAGTCTCAGGGTATGCAGAGATCTAAGCAGTGGAGTGCTCCCACCTCAAAATCAGGGAGTGGTAAGCCACCGCCTTATGGAGAAAGTTCACAATGACTTGGATATCATCCTTCCCAGCCATGCCCAAGTACTTGGCACCCCTAGGAGGAAAACTCACCCTGCATGCAAAAAACTGGATGTCCATTACCCTAGACCGATGGGTCCTAAACATTGTATCCCAGGGATACAGATTCTACTTCCACTCACTGCCAACCCCAAGCAGGTTGCCAGACCTTCCTCCAAAACAGTGGGCAGAAGCTCAAAAGCAAGTACTTTCTCCTCTCAGTATCAGTGCTATTCAACCTGTTCCAATAGAGCAAAGGGGACAGGGTTTCTACTCCAGACTGTTCCTGGTGCCCAGAAAAGAGAGCTCATGGTGCCTTATCCTAGATCTGTCAATTTTCTACACCTTCCTGGTGGTCCCAAAATTCAAAATGCTTACACTGCAACAGCTGCTTCCTATTCTAGCCAAGGACTCCTGGCTAGTCGCCCTCGACTTAAAAGAAGCTTATCTGCACATCCCCATAAGGGAATCTTGCAGGAAATATCCAGGTGTCGGGGCAGGCTCTATGCACTGTCAGTTCTCTGCACATGCCTTTGGCTTATCTACTGCGCCCAGGGTATTCACAAAGTGCCTGGCTTCAGCCATTGCATACTGCAGGCAGAGAAACATTCAAATTTACCCATACTTGGACGATTGCCTGATTCAGGTGGACAATCAGGAATTGCTACTTCAGCACCTGGCATTTGTAAAGCGACTTCTAACCTCTCTGGGGTACACCATCAATGAAAAGAAATCACATCTGGTGCCCAGCCAAAAGATTATATTCCTGGGAGCAAGCTTGAACACAGCTTCCTAGATGGCATTCGTCACTTCAGAAAAAACAGATTCATTTGACAAACTACTTCAAACTAATGGCCACCAAAACCCAGCTGTCTGCAAGAAAAATACTGCAATCCCTAAGGTTCGTGGCCTCATGCATTCTACTAATTCCATATGCAAGACTGCATATGAGGAAACTTCAGTAGTACTTAAAAAGTCTCTGGTGTCAACATTCTCAGGACTTGTAAACACTGATTCCTGTCATTCTTTGTCTAAGGGCAGAGTTCATTTGGTGGGCAGAGGCTTGCAACCACAACAACGGACTTCCTTTCACTCAACCCCTCGATGCCCAAACCCTGAAAACAGATACATCAGACTATGCATGGGGGGCTCACATGGCAGGCAAATGCATTCAAGGCAAATGGAGCCCAGGACAAATTCACCTGCATATCAGTCAAAAAGAAATGTTAGCTGTACAGAATGCTCTGACAGCCTTCAAATACCTTATCCATCCAGGACAACTCTTGATAAAGACAGAACACCACAGTTATGTGGTACATAAACAAGCAGGGGGGAACTCTTTCTTACCCATTCTGCAGTTTATCCATCTTACCCATTCTGCAGGTTATCCATGGCCCTGTGGAACACAGCCTTGAGCAACCAAGTGCACCTGCAAGCTCAGTTCCTGCCAGGCAAACAATATTCACTGGCAGACGACTTAAGCACAAATCTAGTGGACCCACACAAGTGGAAACTGGAACCCGACTCATTCAAACTTCTACACAACAGGTGGGGGACACCAGAGGTGGACCTTTTTGCCTCCCCCAAAACCATCAATTGAGCAAATTTTGCACCAGAAATCCCCACAGCCAAGCATGGCAAGTCGATGCCCTATCCTTTACATGTGAAAACCTCTCAATTTATGCCTTTGCCCCTCCTCTCAAAAGTACTACTCAAGATAAAGCAGGACAGACCAAGGACAATCCTTATTGCACCAGACTGGCCACGCCAGCACTGGTACCCACTCCTACGCAGTCTGACAGCAGTGACACCCTGGTACCTACATCAGACCCCCTCCACGCTGTCCCTGCAGGAGGGACATATTTTGCATCCTCAGCTGCAAACACTGAACCTTGCACCCTAGCTTATTCCCTGAACACACCACCAGCAACCCTCAGCAGATAGGTGCTGGACGTCATCCTTGAGGCCAGAAGGCCTAGTACTAGGAAATCCTGTTGAGAAAAGTGGAAAAGATATTTTTCTTGGAGCCAGTCTCTAGGAAAGGACACAGCCATGCCCTCCTTACCTCATGTCCTAGATTACCTAGCAGAGCTGCTCCACAAAGGCCTATCCTTCTCATCAATTAAGATTCATGCCTCGGCCATCTCAGCTCATTACAATACTTAGCCACCTCTTTTCTCACCCTCTAATCAAACAGTTCCTGAGAGAAGCTAATAATTTAAGACCACCAAGGAGAGCTCCCACCCCTGCCTGGGACCTTAACTTTGTACTAGAGAAGCTCACACTTCTCCCTTTTGAACCTGCTGCTAGAGCAGAGTTAAAATTCCTCTCTTGGAAAACAGTCTTACTTCTAGCCATCACTTCAGCAAAAAGAGTGTCTGAGCTACAGGCACTAAAGACTGTGGAACCCTTCATTATTTTCCATGCTGACAGGGTCTCCCTCAGGACTAACCCATCATTTATGCTCAAGATGGTATCCAGTGTGGCTTTAAACCAAGTCATCCATTTACCGACCTTTTTCCTAATCCTCAGAATAAAGGGGAGAGGATCATGCACTCCTTGGACGTGCACAGACAGCTCAGGTTCTACCTTGACAGGACTAAGCCTTTCAGAAAATCTGACCAGCTGCTAGTCAGCTTTGCTACAGGGGCAGAGGGCAAGGCCGTTTCAAAGCAAATCATTTCCAAATGGATAGCACACTGAATCAATTTCTGCTACAAACACCATGGTAAACCTACGCCACAGGGGTCAGAACTCATTCCACTAGGGCTACCTCAACTTCTACAGCATTTCTCAGGGGAGTCCCTACCAGGGACATCCTGGGAGCTGCAACCTGGAGTTCTGTACACACCTTCACCAAGCATTACCACTTACCTGTCTCTTCTAAATCCAGAGCTGGATTTGCCACAGCAGTCTTACAAGGCCTGCTAGCCAGCCCTAATACTTCTTGACTGCCTTTAACCTTACTAAGCTTTGGGAATCAACCCAAGTGTGATGACTGCAACAGTGTAACACGAAGAACATAGTACAGTTGTGTACACTTACCATAAATGTAGATGTTCGAGTGTATTCACTGTTGCAGTCCTGGTTACCCTCCCTCCAGCGCCCTGACGTTTCTAGATTTTCTACCTATCCTCTTTTTGGCCATTTCTTATGCCTATGGTATTTACTTTTTACTGGTGGTGTTCCACACAATGTAATTTCTTCCTGTTTTGGGGGCTCCTAACATCTGGGGCAAGAAAAACTGATGTAATGGTGTCTGCTACATGTTTTACACCCCTACCGACCTGACGTCATGGAAGAGGTGACCGCATCAGATGCAAAAATCCCAATACTCTGGTATTCGAGCTGGCTGAGGGCTTACCTGCAGGCAGATAACCAGAGTATGATGACAACAGTGAATACACTTGAACATCTACATTTATGGTAAGTGTACACAACTGTACTTTCAGTCTTTTCATATATGTTTTTTCAGTTTATCCAATAACTGTTATTTTCCTTTCTGTTTTGAAGGGGCACAGCTTATCAGTACACTTCCGCAAAGAATGTTATTTTTGTAAGGCATTAGAATATATTCTGTAGATTTATAGACATGTCTCTGTACTGTGTGTCCTAAATTTTATTTTTTTTTTTTTTTGTGCAAGGCTTGGGTGTGATTATCGGAGTTCATCAGGGTGACTTCCCCCATTACTCTCAGTTCTCCTCAGTGATGCTGAAATTTGCGTCTTCTGATTGTCTGTGCTTCAGCAGTTTTAGACCAGGTCACCCTTCTTCTGATGTTGTTGTTTGGACATGCTGGCAGACATTCCTCAGAGCTCGAAGTTGTTGTTCTCCTTTTCCCGGTTAGGGGTCGCCACAGTGGAACTCCAGTCCGCTAATGATTGGCAGTAGATTTTTATGGTGCCGAGGTGCCTGCCCAACCTTCAACAAAGGCACGCCAATTCACGCATGTCTTTTGAACACCACGACCACAGGGAGGACATGCAGACTCCACACAAAAGGCGCTTCAGCCGAGAATCAAACGGGACAACCCCTTGCTGTGAGGCAACAGCGCTACCACTGCACCATATTTCACTGCAGTTTGATGCAACACTGCTTACTTATTCCATTATTATACCCAAGATTTTAGGGACAGCTGTAGATTCACTTGCCATAGAACTTGGGCCAAAGTGATTAGAGACTACATAGTCATCTTATTTTGATCCGTCAAGGACATCTATAGTTTGTTACCATGATTACATTGCAGGTGATCCATTCTGTTGTCACGGGCTTCAGTCTGTTTCACTGTGTACAACAGTTGTTATCCATGCAGTCCCCTTCTTTTTTTTTTTTTTTTTTTTTAAGAAATGTGGTTCTGATGATCCGTAGATGAAATGTCCCACAAGACCTGTCTGCTGTCCTGATGAAGCAGGCCTTCATAATTTCATTCTGTTTACAAAATGCATTGGCCTGTAGGCTCCATATAAATGATTAGTCTGTAATTGTTAGAGTTATATGTTTGAAGCATGGATGCCAAGAAATTTACATCGAGCAAAGTTTGAGAGATGAATCTTGGCATCCATGTTGAGAACACCTGATATTAGATTATGATCAGAGATCCAGTCGTAGCTCTTTTTAGTGTATAGGGATTTATGTGTTCCATCTACAACTAGTTACAGAAGAAAGAAAGAAAGAAAAAAGCATGGAAGTGTTTTGCTGGCTTTCAAAGTTGGTAAAGCATTTAGCGAGCATTTTCAGACAGCAAGACATGTCAAGGAAAGATTTTCAATCTAAGTCAGGTACAGTTTGTAGGAATAGACAGCAGGCAAAAACAAAACTGTTTTGACTCCTGCAGCTGTCATTTGCTCAGTGGCGCTGTGATTTCTTATTATGAGACCCATTCTTAACAGTGCTTGAAGGGTGCTTATCAGTTGAGTCTCGCGCTACTGAAGAACTTTACTGGTTTGCCTTTTTCCCCAATATCGGATCGTAATTATGATGCTCCGTTCAGTATATCACTCACACACAGTAGTCTTCATAGTTCTTTTTCTCAAGAGTTTGAACCTCCTCTCCTGTGAAGCATCTCCCACAGAGAAGTACTTTTCTTTCTTTAGGAACTGTGTCATGGAATGTAGACTGGAGGTATGTAACTTTTAGTTTTACCTAACTCCCTTGTTGGCCTTTGACAGGGATTAGACAGTGCTGTGTCCATAGCAATTTGTTCTTTTTTGGGGATAGCTTGTGCTGTCATCATGGTGCTTAATAAGATCCAGGTTCTTGGATACCACCCATACTGTCATTGTTTGTTTTTGTCAGAGTAATTTAGGTCTTACTTCGTTCCTTCCTTATATTCTGTTTAAGGGGATCCATCCTAAGGGTTTAATGTCCAACAGAAAACTCTTTCCTTCTTCCCATCTGTCGAGGCAAGACTGCCAAATTGTATTCCTGATCCCCTTTTGAGAAGTATATCTAGTACTGGAATCTTCACATATTGACTAGATTTTGTTTTATTATTGAGTTTAGCTGCCCTAGAGTTGTCTGACATGTTCAGAAAACATGAAATCCCTTTAACCATTTAATTATCTTTAGTTAATAGAGTTTTGGCTCTTCACAGTATCAGCTCTGCTCTGCCTTCACCCTGTCCAGTATCTGGCATTAAAGTTTTTGTCCACTATTTTTTTTTTGTTTGGGGGTTAAATGGCTGTTTCAGGTTTTGGGTCGATTGGCTGTCTGTTACTGTGCGAGTCTTTGTTACACAGGTACGTCGTATTCAGTTCCTCTGTCTTGTTCTTTGTAAACAGCTTCAGTGTCCCCTTTCATTTTGTATCCTCCAGCTCCTCCATCTTTAGAAGGGCAAGCTGGTCAGTCAAGGGCTGAATTTTGCAGAAACCCATCCAGTCATCAAGATTTAATTTGAAGGATA